>NC_064260.1:6784250-7084500 GCF_003254725.2 Canis lupus dingo
AGTAGGCAGGTGTGCCCAGGGGCTAGGGTGCCTGTCATGGAGCATCCACTGTACTCAAAATTTAGGCCAAAACTAATCTAAAGACATATATGAAGAGACTTAGAGTTGAATACAAAATAGGTGTGTATTTTGAGGTAAAAAAGGAATTTTCAAAGAACCCTCTTGCATGTCAAAGGCGACTCAGTTGTTTCTCTGAACATCCCAGACCTGGCTTTTCTTCCTCAAGTAAAAGCTGGAAAAGCTCCATGTAGCACACCCGGCATTTCCAACAGGGGTGTGGCCGCATTATGCCCAATTCTGATGCATTAACTCCATTTGTACATCCACAATTATTCTCAAATCATTGTAGAATGACTCTTCACCCTAAAAATGCTGACAGGGTTTGTTTAGTTACAGAACAATTAAACCAACAATGATGTCAGAAATTGAGATTCATGACTTCACTGAACCTTTGTTTATTTACCTAGCCCAGATAACTCTGATTTTCCTATAAATGAAAAGTGTTGGGCTCCATAGATTGATAACGTGCATCTAAACTAAAAATCAGGTGCCAAACTAACACTCCACTACAGATAATAAAATGTCCAAGCTGTGGCATATTAGTAGCCGAGAGCAGGGAATTACAGGTTCCGTTTTAGATCAGAGATCAGTGATTCCTGCACAGTTCAATATCTTTTGCCTCCAAGTAAAATCTAGCAAATAATCTGATACGCTTCCAAGTCACCTTAAAAAACATCAAAAAATATCAAACAAATCCAAGTCCCAAGTTCCATTCCTTCCACCAAAGCTCTGAAGTATCCAAACATGCAAATAATAAACAGAGAAACATACTAGAAATATTTATAGAGCACTTTTGAGTATATTTGCTCCATTGAACCCTCATAATACAATTATTTGGTGGTTAAGCAACTCATTTCAAGTTCTCCAGCAGAAAGGTCCATAAACCTAAAGTGCAAAGTCATCTTTAGGGGCATAAAAGAATAACACATTAAATTTTAACAGCCACATCCCACGCAATTGGCCCAAGCCAAAGGGACACCTGTGGTGGAAGACTTACAAGGCCCTTGGAAGGGGGCAAGAGACAAGTAACAGCAATGAAACCTGATTATGTGCCAAGCACAGAGCCAGTTCTTCCAGACACACTCTTTTAACGGTTTGCAAATGACGCATCATTCACTCACCACCAGTTCACAAATATGAAAACTGAGCTCAGAACAATTTGTTGACTTCCCAAAATTCACCTGGGATGAATCAATCTTTGGTTCCTCTGACTTGAATAGAATGAGTTGCAGAACCTGCCACAGTCTGTCAACCCCATGAGGCCATTTCTTCAGACCCAGGCTGGTGGCTCATCTCTCAATCTGTTCCTATTCTCTCTGTTTCTCTCTGCCTTCTGATGTTGCTGTCACCAAGCCAGCTTCCAGAGTCTTCACTGCTCCTACTTCATTGCCTTGATGGCAAGACATGGGCTTCCTAATCTCAGGGCTCTACTGCTAAACACTATGGGCAAAAAGAGAAGGGTTGGAAAAATGAGGGATTTCTCCTAGTTTTCACTGTGTGAATTGAACAAAACATGTTAGTTATTTAGGGATGATCTTCTTTCTCTGACTACTTTGGGCGATACAAGATTGAGGATATTAGCCAGGAGCAAATGTGTTTGGGGCAAAGGGCTGCCCTGTGTGACAGGCTAGGCATTTGGCTCTCGATGAAGAAAGTGAGGAGACTGTAAGAAGCACCGCACCAATGAGAATGCTGGCTGGAAGTAAGCAAATCCTGGGTGTTCCCTGATGATTTTTAGTTTTTCTAGCTATTTTTTGAAAGGTTTTAATTATTTATTCATGACAGACACACAGAGAGTGGCAGAGACAGAGGCAGAGGGAGAAGCGGGCTCCTCACAGGGAGCCTGATACAGGACTCGATCCTAGGACCCCAGTATCACACCCTAAGCCAAACCAGACTCTCAACCATTGAGCCTCCCAGGTGTACATTTTCTAGCTACTTTTTAAGACATAGTTTCTTGTGTAGTGCAGACTGTTCTGAAAATAGGGGTATAACAAACTCTCCCAAATTCTAAGACATAGTTGAGTCATTCTGTTTGTTCTGGGGCTGAGGTCCCTGAGGTCCCAGGCATCAGACTCACCTGCAGAGCTTGATAAACTATAGATTGCCAGGCCTCATCTCAAAAGGTCTGATTCAGTAGGTTTGAGGAAGGCCCACGAGTCTGCATTTCTACCAAGTTTCAGATGAGGCTAATGCTGTTGGGGAGACCACACTTGGAAAAGCATCAGTCTTGTGTCTACTTCTTTCAAATGGTAATAGAAAAACATCTTAGATTTGTCTGCAACTCTTATCTCAAACTAACTTCCAAGCACCAGAAGCAAGTTCTGTGATACCTTGGCCCATGCAGGCCCCATGCCCACTGCTCAAGCCTTGTACCGATTAGGGACAAACAATCCAATTCTCTGCAGATCTCACTTCCTTACCTGGATAACAACCACCTAGCCAGTTGGTTCCTCAGTCTGTGATGGGTTCTTCGCTCTACTCTCTGTTCTCTGTGAAGTGATCACTGTTGCCTGGTTCAACCTGCAAAAGGCACTCTTGCCCTCACTGGGCACAGGTGATGCTGCAGGCTATATGGCCCCATGACATGTTTTCTTTAACCAACAATTGAATTTTATTTTATTATTATTTTTATAGATTTTATTTATTCATGAGACACAGAGAGAGAGCTAGAGACATAGGCAGAGAGGGAAGCAGACTCCCCACAGGAAGATCCCCACTCCTAGGAAGGCCTAGGACCCTGGGATCACGACCTGAGCCAAAGGCAGATGCTCAACCACTGAGCCACCCAGGTGCCCTGCAATTGAGTTTTTTTAAAGAATTAGTTTCCAACATATTTTTAAAAATCAAAGTATTTATTTAAAATTTGGGTTTCAGACTTTTTTCAGAATATCCAGCAGCAAGCAACTGAAACTGAAAAGCAGCAATACCATATCTTCCCAGGCCTCCTCTCTGGAGCCGCCTTCACCAATCCTATAAGACACTCATTGCTTTCCATGTTAATGCTGTGAAATCAGGATGTGGCTAATCATTGATGCATCTCATAATTACAATTGGAAAGCTTTTTCCAGCTTGGTGGAATGAATATCAATGATGCATCTTAATAGCCATAGCATTTTAGATTCCATAACATGTGGTACCAGTTGACTCCCTGAAAGCTTTTGAATCCTTGCTCTGATGTGTATGTATATGTATGTGTGTATATGCGAGTATGCATTTATGTCCATATGGATAAAGACTATTTATTTATTCATGAGGGAAACACACAGAGAGGCAGACACATAGGCAGAGGAAGAAGCCCAATGTAGGACTCGATCCCGGGCCCCTGGGATCACCACCTGAGCCAAAGACAGATGCTCAATGACTGAGCCACCCAGGTGCCCCAAAATTGACCATTTTAAATGGAACAATTCAGTAGCTTTTAATATTCACAGTGTTGTTCAACCACCCTTCTATCTAGTTCTTAAACGTTTCAAGGACTCCAAGTAAAACCTTATACCTTATGCCCAGTAAGCAGTTTCTTCTCATCCTCCTCTCCTCCCCAGGAAGCCTCCAGTTTGCTATCTCCATGGACTTACATGTTTTTGATATTTCATATAACTGGAATCATACAATATATGGTCTTTTGTGATTGGATTCTTTCACTTAGTGTAATGCTTTTGAAGTTCGTATGAATCAGGGTTTTCCAGAAAAACAGAACCAATAGGGTGTGTGTGTGTGTATGTGTGTGTGTGTATACGCATACATATAATAAGGAATTGGGTCACATATTTATGGAAGTTTACAAATCTAACATCTGCAGTCAGCAAGCTAGAGACTCAAGAGAGCTGATGGGAGAAGTTCCAGTCTGAAAGCCAGCAGCCTCGAGACCCAGGAAGAGCTGATGATTCAGTCTGAGACCAAAGGCAGGGAAAAACTGACATCCCAGCTAGAAGGCAGTTAGATAGGAGGAGGTTAGGATTTTTGTTCTCTTCCAGTCTTCAGTTCATAGAATGAGGCCCATGGACATCAGGGAGGGCTATCTGCTTCAGTCTATCAATAGAAATGTTAAGCTCATCCAAAAGTACCCTCACAGGAAAACCCAGAATAATGTTTGACCAAACATCAGGGCACCCTGTGTCCCTGTCAAGTTGACACATAAAATTAGCCATCACACGGTTTGCCCCTGTGGCAACATCCATCAGCATATTAATCCTTTTTATGCCTGAATAATCCATTGTATATGCCACAGTTGTTTGTTCTTGTTGAAACCCTGTCAAATTATTTTTTCCCCTAGCTTTGAGATATAATTGACATATAACATGACATATAACATAACATTATAAGCTTAAGTAGTACAATGTGCTGGTCTGATACACGTATATACTGCAAAATGATTACAATCACAGTGTTAGATAACACCTCCATCATGTCCTATAACTTCTATTTCATTTTTGTGGTGAGAACATTTAAGATCTACTCTCAGTAACTTTCAAGTTCATAATATAGTATTTTTTTTTTATAATAAATTTATTTTTTATTGTTGTTCAATTTGCCAACTTACAGAATAACACCCAGTGCTCATCCTGTCAAGTGCCCCCCTCAGTGCCCGTCACCCATTCACCCCCACCCCCCGCCCTCCTCCCCTTCCACCACCCCTAGTTCGTTTCCCAGAGTTAGGAGTCTTTATGTTCTGTCTCCCTTTCTGATATTTCCCACACACTTCTTCTCCCTTCCCTTATATTCCCTTTCGCTATTATTTATATTCCCCAAATGAATGAGAACATATAATGTTTGTCCTTCTCCGACTGACTTACTTCACTCAGCATAATACCCTCCAGTTCCACCAACGTTGAAGCAAATGGTGGGTATTTGTCATTTCTAATGGCTGAGTAATATTCCATTGTATACATAAACCACATCTTCTTTATCCATTCATCTTTTGATGGACACCAAGGCTCCTTCTACAGTTTGGCTATTGATCAATGGAACAGAATAGAGAACCCAGAAGTGGACCCTGAACTTTATGGTCAACTAATATTCGATAAAGGAGGAAAGACTATCCATTGGAAGAAAGACAGTCTCTTCAATAAATGGTGCTGGGAAAATTGGACATCCACATGCAGAAGAATGAAACTAGACCACTCCCTTTCACCAGATACAATGATAAACTCAAAATGGATGAAAGATCTAAATGTGAGACAAGATTCCATCAAAATCCTGGAGGAGAACACAGGCAACACCCTTTTTGAACTTGGCCACAGTAACTTCTTGCAAGATACATCACGAAGGCAAAAGAAACAAAAGCAAAAATGAACTATTGGGACTTCATCAAGATAAGAAGCTTTTGCACAGCAAAGGATACAGTCAACAAAACTACAAGACAACCTACAGAATGGGAGAAGATATTTGCAAATAACGTATCAGATAAAGGGCTAGTTTCCAAGTTCTATAAAGAACTTATTAAACTCAACACCAAAGAAACAAACAATACAATCGTGAAATGGGCAAAAGACATGAAGAGAAATCTCACAGAGGAAGACATAGACATGGCCAACATGCACATGAGAAAATGCTCTGTATCACTTGCCATCAGGGAAATACAAATCAAAACCACAATGAGATCCCACCTCACACCAGTGAGAATGGGGAAAATTAACAAGGCAGGAAGCCACAAATGTTGGAGAGGATGCGGAGAAAAGGGAACCCTCCTGCACTGTTGGTGGGAATGTGAACTGGTGCAGCTACTCTGGAAAACTGTGTGGAGGTTCCTCAAAGAGTTAAAAATAGACCTGCCCTATGACCCAGCAATTGCACTGTTGGGGATTTACCCCAAAGATACAGATGCAGTGAAACGCCGGGACACCTGCACCCCGATGTTTCTAGCAGCAATGGCCACAATAATATAGTATTATTAACTATAATCATCATGCTCAACATCAGATCCTCAGAATTTAATTTATCTTATAATGAAAGTTGTGCCCTTCGACCAAAATCTCCCCATCATCCCTCCACTCTCCACCCACGGTAACCACTACTCTCCTACTCTCTGTTTCCATGATTTTAGCTCTTTTAGATTCCACATGCAAGTGATACCATATAGTATCTGTCTTTCTCGTCTGACTTATCTCACTTAACACAATGCTCTCAAGATCCCTCCATGTTGTTGTTGCAAATGGCAGGATTTCCTTCTTTCTTATGGCTGAATAATCTCATATATATACACACACATATATACATACACATATATCATATTTTCTTGACCTGTTCACTCATTGATGAACACTTAGGTTGTTCCCACAGTTTGGCTGCTCTGAATAATGTGGCAATGAACATGGCAGTGCACATATCTCTTCAAGGCCCCGTTTTCATATTTTTGGATATATACCAGAAGTGGGATTGTTGGAGTATATGGAAATTCTTTTTTAATTTTTTAAAAGATTTTATTTATTTATTCATGATAGACATAGAGAGAGAGAGAGAGGCAGAGACATAGGCAGAGGGAGAAGCAGGCTCCATGCAGGGAGCCCGATGTGGGACTCGATCCCGGGTCCCCAGGATCACGCCCTGGGCCAAGGCAGGCACTGAACCACTGAGCCACCCAGGGATCCCCTTTTTTAAAAAATTTTTGAGGAGCCTCTATACTGCTTTCCAGAGTGGCTGCATCAATTTACATTCCAGCCAACAGTGCACAAGGATTCCTGTTTCTCCACATCCTCACCAGCATTTTCTCTTATCTTTTTGATGGCCATTTTAATAGCTGTGAGGTGATAATTCACTGTGGTTTTGATTTATGTTTCCCTGTTGATGAGTGATGTTGTGCATCTTTTCATGTGTTTGTTGCCTATCTGTATGTCTTCTTTGGAGAAATGTCTATTCAGATCCTCTGCCCATTTTTAAATTGGATTGTTTGGTTTTTGGCTATTGAGTTCTATTAGTTCTTTATATATAGTTTGCATATTGACACCTTATCAGATACATGATTTGCAAACACTTTTTCCCACTCTGTAGGTTATCTTTTCATTTTGTTGATTGGTTCTTTTGCCGTGCACAAGTTTTTAGTTTGATGTCTCACTTATTAATTTTTGCTTTGTTGCTTGTGCCTTTGGTGTCATATCCAGCATATCATTGCCAAGACCAACGTCAAGGAAATTTTTCTGTTTTCTTTGAGGAGTTGTATGGTTTCAGGTATTTCACTTCAGGTTTTAATCCATTTTGAGTTAATTTTTGTGAATGGAATGAGATAAAGGTCTACTTCATTTTTCTACATGTGATTATCCAGTTTCCCTAATACCATTTATTGAAGACACAGTCCTTTCCACATTGAGTATTCTTGACTTCCTTGTCAAATATTCATTGACTATAGATATAAGGATTTATGTCTGGGCTCTTGTTTCTTTTCCATTGGTCTATGTTTCTATGTTTCCAGTACCATCTTGGCCTGATGACTATAGCTTTGCAGTATGGTTTAAAATCACGAAGTGTAATATCTCTAGCTTTGTTCTTTTTCAGGATATCTTTGACTAGGGTCTTTTGTGACTCCATACAAATTTTAGGGTTTATTGGAATTTTGAAAAATATTGCACTGAATCTATACGTTGCTTTGGGTAGTTATAAACATTTAATGGTATTAATTCTTTGCTCCATGAACATAGAATATCTATTTTTTTGGTGTTTTCTTTAATTCCTTTCATCCAAGCCTAATACCTTTCAATGTACAGACTTTACTTCCTTGGTTGAATGTATTTCTAAGTATTTAATTGTTTTTGATAGTATTGCAAATGGGATTTTTCTCTTTATTTCTTTGATATTTTCTGATAGTATGTGGAAACAACCAATTTCCATATGTTGATTTTGTATCCTCCAACTTTACTGAATTCGCTGATTAGTTTCAACAGTTTTCTCATGGCCTTCAGGATTTCTCGTGGTCTTCAGGATTTTCTATATACAACACCGTATTTTTTTTAAAAAAGGTCATATCATTTGCAAACAAAGACAATTTTACTTTTTCCTTTACAATTAAGATGTATTCATTCCATTTTCTTGCCTGATTACTCTGGCTAGGACTTCCAATACCGCGCTGACCAGGATAGGTCAGAAGGGGGAACCCTTGTATTATTCTTGATAGTAAAGAAGAAAGCTTTCAACTTTTCACCATTGGGCTTTCACTCTGGGCTTGGAATATACAGCCTTTATTATACTGAGTTATGTTCCTTCTATGCCCAATTTGTTGTATTTTTTTTTTATCATGAAAGGATGTTGTATTTTATCAAATGTTTTTTATGCATATATTCACATGATCATATGATGTTTATTTTTCATTATGTTGTTTATTTTACTTATTGATTGATTTGTATATATGAACCACTCTTGCATCCCAAGGATAAATCCCACGTGGTCATATTGTATGATCCTTTTAGGGTACTGTTAAATTCTGTTTGATAATATTTTGTTGAGAATTTTTCCATCTATATTTATGAAAGATATTGTTCTGCAGTTTTCTTTCTTATAGTGTCCTTATCTGGCTTTGGTTTCAGGGTAATACTGGCCTTGTAAAATGAGTTTGGAGGTATTCCTTTCTCTTCATTTTTTTAAGTTTGAAAAGCACTGGTGTTAATTCTTTAAATATTTGATAGGAAAAACCAATGAAACCATCTGGTCCTGGGTTTTTTGGAGGGGAGGTTTTAGATTACTGATTCAATCTCCTTGCTTGTTATTGAACTGTTCAGATTCTTATTTCTTCATGATTCAGTTTGGTGGGTTGTATGTCTCTAGGAATTTCTCCATTTCTTCTAGGTTATCAAATTTGTTGGTATATAAATATTCACATTAATCACTTACTATCCTTTGTATTTCTGTAGTATCAGTTAGAATGTCTTCTCTTTTCATTTCTGATTTTATTATTCCAGTCTTCTTTCTTTTGATCTTAGTCTGGCTAAAGGTCTGTTGATTGTATCTTTCAAAAAAGTTAGTTCTTTATTTTATTAGTCTTTTCTATTTTTTGGGGGGGTCTTCATTTATTCATGCTTGGATTTTTGTTATTTCTTTTTTTCTGCTAACTTTGGGCTTAGTTCTTTTTTTCTGTTTTCTTTAAACTATGAATTTAGGTTGTTTATTCAATCATTCTTTTTTCTTAATGTAAATATTCATCACTATAAAATTCCCTCTTAAAACTGCTTTTGCATGGATGCCTGGGTGGCTCAGTGGTTGAACATCTGCCTTTGGCTCAGGGCGTGATCCTGGGTCCTGGGATCAAGTCCTGCATCTGGCTCCCCATGAGTGTCTCTCATGAATAAATAAAAATCTTTAGAAAGAAAAGCCTGCTTTTGCAGCATACTGTAGGTCTTGAAATGTCGTATTTCCATTTTCCTTTTTCTCAAAATATTTTTAAATTTCCCCTTTGATTTCTTCTTTGGCCTGTTGATTGTTTAGGAATGTGTTGAGATCTATCTATCTATCTATCTATCATCTATCATCTATCATCTATCTAGTTGCTATATGTTCTTGATAAATAGACCTCTTTGTAATTATATGATGACTTTTGTTTCTTATTACAATTTTTGGTATACACAGGGATGAAGATCAGCCATGTGGCTTGAGGGTGGCATCTTACACTTGCATAGCTGCAGAGGCCTAGGCTGGCTGCTCGAGTGGTTTGCAGGCTCTGTTGGGAGTCAGTAGAGATTGAGCTAAGAGGGACTCTGGTAGTTTGTGTTGGCAAACACAAATACTTATGGGGCAAAAGCTGGTAAAATCTGGAGGGGTCCTGCCACGGCTGAGCTGGTCATTAGTTCCTGTTACAGTGGTGAAAGCTGCTGGGTTTGTCTAGAAAGCAGGTCACTGTGAACTACAATTGCTCTTGCTGCATGTTGCTATGGTTGATCCTACTTTTCTTCCTTGTTCTTAGCTATCTCTATACAGCTCAGCTTTGCTGGTCTGGGTGTGGTGAAATCCAAGTGCTACCTTTGTTGGTGCCTTGAAAGACTGAGGTCACTCACTCTTTTCTTCCTTTCCTAGAGAAGGGAACTCTCTGTACCTAGGGAGGTTCCCTCTTGGTGCTGAGCAGTGTCAGCCTGGGGAAGTGGACAATGCAGCCAAAACAAAGTTGTCTTCCTTGTGTGATTATTCTTGGGACTTTTGTTCACTGTGTTGCTGACATTTCTTAAGTGGACTCCACAACTTTCTTAGAGCTGTTTCTGTTCATGGATAGCGAACTGTGGATCTTTGTGGGGTGACAGAAGGTGGAATCTCCTATGCCACTACCTCGATGACATCACTCCCATAGTTTGTTTCTTGCTTTGGTATTTAACCAAAAAATTTATGGAGCTTATAATAAGCAGACATACTATTGGATGATAACAACTAAGTCTGAGTCCATACACCCCTTTCTCTGCCAGCAGTTCCTCACTGTGTGGCCCAGGCCAAGGCAATCAACTCCTCTGATTCTCTTTCCCTATCAAATGGAAGGCAGAACAGAACCTACCTCTCCGAGTTCTCCTCGAGACATAAATGAGGTGGTGCATATAAAACACTCAGCACAAGGGCTGGCACACAGGAAGTGGTCCCAATTAGGCCAGTGTTATTATTTATACTGTTCCTTATTTTTGAGCTTCTGACCTTTTATTGTTAAGTATTATGTTAGCAGATTATCTAATATTTGATTCTTTATAATAAAGAATGTGAAGCATAAAGAGGTCAATCGAGAGACCTGTTTGGCTGGCTGTGAAAAAGATGTGTGACCACAAGGTAGTCTGAAAGCTGCCTCCATGCCTTCCATATGTCTGGGTTGGTTTATTGCTCAGTCAGTCTCTTATAAATTCACACTTCAGGTCAACAAATGCATTGTTTGCTATGCCACACTCATCTGGATTAATTTAATATACTTGGAATCTTGTCCATGTTTTTCTATCCTCAGTTTTCCAACAAATTCATGTCAAGCTGCTGCTATTTTAATCATTTTGTGAATAACACCGGCCTTCATGAAACAAAAAAAAAAAAATAGAAGCAACTGTGCGGTAAGCTTGTATTAGCTTCTACACCCTTCAGTTGGCTCAGACAACTGACTAGCACATCTCCGTCATCTTGGAGCTGATCTGAGGGACCATGGGCCTGGGATTAGGTGTTACAGAGCAACAGCAGGCAGAGGGAGGTGGGCGTGGGCAAAACTTCTGAAAAGCTTCCCTCAGAAGATATGGGAAGCATGTAGGGAGTTTTGAACATCTCCCTGGTTACTTTGGGAGAAAGCTGAACTTACGGCAAGCACTTGGCAGCTCATGGGTAAGGACATGTGACAGCACTGCTTCTTCAGAGGAGGTGTGTGTCCCTGGGAGCGAAATCTACATAATACGGGTAGTTAGGAACTCTGGGTGGAGTTGGCTTTGCTCCTCTCTTTCTTCCTCTATCTTCACCCCCCCCCAAAAAAAAAACTGAGAGGACTGGGGGAGGGGGCTTTTAAGCCTTGTGGCAAGCAGAATTTTAAGAGGGACCCCAAGACTTCCTGCCCCTAGTACATCAGCCCTGTATCATCCCTGGGACTACTCCTGTGATTAGGTGATGGGATATGTCACAGTTGACTTTGAGAGAGGGAGATTATATGGTGTGTCTAATCTAACTATGAGCCCTTTAAATTTGGGTTAGAGGCCAGGGAGAGAGGGGGAGTCAGAATTCCAGAGTGAGAAGGGTTTAATGCACTATTGCTGCTTGATGAGCCACCAAGGAATGGGAACTACAACCACAAGGAACTGAATTCTTCCAACAAAACTGAGCTTGAAAGCAGACTCTTCCCCCTGGGACTCCCAGATGAGAACTCAGCCTGGCTGATGCCTTGATTTTGCATTTATCTACAGTCCACTGAGCAGAGAATGCAGCCATCATGTGCTGTTTTAAGCTGCTGGCTTTGTGGTAGCTTGTTACACAACAATAGAAGACTAATACAACCTTCTTCACTCTATTTCCAAAATGAGCCAGAGCTCATTTTCAGCACATTCACATGCCTTGTGAGAAGTATCTGTCCAATCTTAGAACCAACAGATGTACTTCTCCTGAGCAACAACTGTGGCCAGTTTTTATCCCCTGGTAAAACATGGACTGTATAACTGGACTTGTTCCTCTGTTAGCAAGGACCACATAGCTATGTGCCCCCACCACAGCCCCTGTAAAACATGTACCCACCTTTGTCATGATCATGCTCACCAGACCCAGGAGCCCACTCTTCACTGGCTCCAAGTACATGCTTGTATAATCTATGAGTAGCCTGATATCTTCTTTGGGGCAAGGCAGGGCATGCGTGTGTCCACACACACTCTCACACACAATTTTCCCTGTTTTCAGACTCTTAATGACACTTTGTAGGGGCAAGAGATTGACAGCTCATGATTAACAACTGGATCTACTGCTTTAAATTTAAAACACCTGGAAAGGTGTTTAGAAGGTAAAGAAAAAGACACTAATTATACCATTTGGAAATATAACTAACCTACTATCTAAAAATGAATTCATTCTATGTTTCTTAACTTCTTGAAAATACGTATGTGTGTATGAAACATCATTTAGCAGATAGAATAATTTATGTTTCATATTATAAACATGCATATGTATGTACATGTGCATATATACATATATATAAACGTATAAAACTTACCTCTCTAGTCTCCTTTAATGATAACCTCCCCTTAAGTAACAATTCTTTCATGACCCTGTGTTCCTCCCACATCCACAACCATTTTGTGTGTTTTATGCACTGATAGATCATACTTTTGCTAAGGCCAAACCATGCCAGAGTATATTCTGAAAGCCAGGGGAAAGAAGTTGGGGAAAGGTGCCACAAAGGTACATGATGAGAAGAATGGTAGTTGGAGAGATGGGGTCAAGGGACTGCTGTGTGTGTCACACAGGGAGAACCACCCACAATCTCTCTCCTGAGGCCCTGGAATGCCACGGGGGACTTGGCATCTTCCATTAAGGAGCTGATGTTTTGACAGACGATGGATTGCTTCAATACGATGCAGTTGGAAGTATGGTCCAGGTTTGCTCTTGAGGCTGGACATTCCTGAACTGGGTATCTTTGAATGAGGTGGAACGAGCCAGGGGAGGAAGTGGAGGAAGGAGGCTGCAGGCAGAGAATTGCAGCAGCACATGCACAGTGATGCAAACTAGCCTGGTGTTCAGGAGCCACAAGCACTGCCATCCCTGGGCTGGAAAGCATGGTGATTCTGAGACTCTGCAGGGGTCAGGAAATGGAGACTGGTGCTGTCATGTGTAGGACATTTAAATTTATTTATGCCTTATTTTTATTTCATGTTTACTGTGGTATATGTTTAGGAATTTGACCTTTACCTACAAGCAAGAGAGAGCCACTGAAGGTTTGGTATTATTTTTTTGGTAAATAACTTTGTATTTAAATCATCAAATTTACTTTAAAAAGGAAGACATATTCATTGCAGAAGCTTGGTGATGCTCTGGACAGGAGTGCAATGCTTAGATTGTGCTCTGAAGGCTCCCATGGTCATAACCTGGAGGCTGCAGCACAGGCGGTTTCCGTACCTACATCAAGTCTCTCGAAACCCAAGGAGGTGAACCCTTGGGGGGTGGCATGAGCATCTGTCCTTAAAATTCCCTAGGTGAGTCCAGGCTGAGAACCATAAACTCAGAAGGCACACGACCGAGGACACTGCAGTGGTCCAGGCAAAGCATGACGAGGGTCCCGACGGTGTGGAAGGAGATGGAGAGGAGGGGCCCTAGCTCCATTAAGTGGTAAATGAGGGTGCTCAGGGAAAGAGAGGAGCCCTGTCTTCACATTCTCTTTGAATTTAGGATCTTGCTCTAATAGATTATGAAATTCCTTAAATCTATTGTCCTTGCAGACCTGGGCTTTGTCCTTTACCACCAGCAAGTGCAGCTAAGGAGGGAAGGGTGCCAAGAGTTAGGTCTTTGCCTCTAAACCTATGATGTTGGAGGGGAAAAAGAAATTGCTTTAATTTTGCTTTTTAAAAACAGTTGTTAAATTAATTTACTGAAAACCTTTGGGTAAATTATCAGCTGCTGTTCCACATGGGTCAAAAGTCTGCTGAGTGAAAGAAAAGGACTGCCCTCTGCACAGAGCTCTTTGTTGGCACCCACTCCCTCTGACTGAACAGAGCAGCAATGTAAGGGATCACCCAGAGAGGGATGGCAGGGTTCATCCATTTCAGTGTTTGGTGAGACTATGGCAATATTTACTCCTCACCAAATGAAAGATATTCCTGAAAAGATGCCTATAAAATGATTTTGCTTCTGCACAAACCATTTCCCCCTCACCGACTTGCTTCAAAATTTTTAGGACATATTCTCATGTAAAAATATATTTATGTTAAGGCAAAAATGTGCCTTACTATATCCACACTACAGGACAGACAAGTGCTGAAAGCATCTCAGGCATCAGTTCATCTCATCCTCAGACAACTTTTCAACAGTTGTTTGAAGTGGGTCCTATTTTTGTCACTTACCTATATCATTGTAGACTCAGGAATTGAACCTCAAAGAAGTTTAGTAACTTGTCCAAGGCCACCAAGTGAAGTGATTGAGCCAGGGCATGGACCCATGCCGAATGGGTACAAATGTTTTATGGGGGGCCTCCCACATGCCAAGTATTGTTCTAGCCAGTGCCAGGAAACAGCCCTGAATAGCACAGGCAGGTGCCTCCCAAACCCTAGATGTTACACTCTAACAGGGGAGCAAACACAGAAAAATTATAACACAAACCAAAACAAGGCATGACAGAGAATGGAGAGCGACTGGAGGTGTGTGGGGAACAAATATTTTACTTTGGGTAGTTACAGAAGCCTGCTCTGAGGAGATGATATTGAGAAAAGTCCTAAATGGAGAGAGAGAGAGAGAGAGAGAGAGAGAGAGAGAGAGAGAGAGAGAATGAATGAATGAATGTCATGTCAATATCTGGGGAAATGTTCCAAGTAGAGAGATATGAAGTGCAAAAGGCCCTGAAGACAAACCAGTTTGTTGTATTCAAGAGTCAGAAAGACAACCAGTGAGGCTAGAATTAAATGGAAAACAAGGGGGCAGCCGTAGGTTGACCATCCAGGGGCAAACCATCTGGGATTTGAAGGGGATGCAAGAATGCTGTTTGGAAAAAAGGCAATTTTGAGCAGTTATATCACATAATGGCTGGGGAAAGTTCCAGTAGAGGGGAGAATTGACTATGCAGGAGACAGGTACTAATTTCAGCTAAGAAATCAGAGAAATCAGTTTCTTAGAAGGCAGGACGGGATGAGATGCTGCACATGTGGGGAGGCTGACCTGGCAGTGGTAACAGGAAGGGGGCATTGCCCTCAGGCAGGCAGGCTAGGAGGCGGGTAGAGGGAGGGCAAGTTGGTTGCGTTCTGATCGCCTCCAGCTTCTCAGTGAAGGAAGGCAAGTGGAGGAGGGCTGAGGTTTGAGGAAAAAGAATAAAATGTGACATAGCCTTCTCTAAGTGGGGGAAAGGTAGAGAGGTTCTGGGGAGTGCTACAGAGCCCTTCAGATCTGTGCTCCTAAGACTAGTAGAAGGATCTTCTGAAGCCTAGAATCAATAAGGAGTAAGAGCTGGGTTTAACAAGGGCTGGGTTTTGCCAGGTGACAGGGACACAGGGCTAAAAGGGGCAAACGATATATTAGATTGACACTGGTAGCCAAGGAGAAAGCAGTAACATGAGAGGCGGGGTGGGGAAGAGGGCTGCCAAATGGGGACAGGATGACCCAAGAGTCACGTACCCTGGGAACTGAGGATTTGGAAGCGATGCCGTCACTGGCGCTCTGAAGGTGTGGAGCAGAACCAAGGGAGCCCATGGCTGGCGTAGATTGGTGTTAGGAACTGAGAAGCCAGAGTGTGGGACGTAGCGTCTCTTTTACAGGATATGGAAGCCATCGTATCATCAGGAGTCACAACAGAATTATCTTTCACCCCCATGTTATAGGACAACTTTGGATGGTAAAGAACGGTGGTCACTGACTTTTGTTCATGCTGATACATGAGCTTCGACCGATAGAGGACCACACCCTGGACCCGTAACGCCCACTTCTGGCCCTTAACCCTGCTGGCCAGGAGTATAAACCCATCTCAGTTTTTTGACCTCCCTACATACTGTTTAGGAAATACAGGGTAATGGGATAGTTTCTTTAATGTTTGGTGGCTAATGAGAAAAGCATTAGGCCAATTTTTAATTTGTATGATCCAAGTAAGAAGAAAAATTATAACGAAATGGTAATATCCATTTCTTTATTCCATTGCCCCCCTCCCCCCGTATTATTTTTTTTAAGATTTTTAAGAGTAGGGAAATAAGTGTATGAAGGAGTCAGGAAAAAAATGCACGTACAGCTGTTGGGGTTGGGTATCTCATTCCCAGCTTCAGATGCACACAGTGAAGTAGGTCAAAGAGCCAGAGTTTGAATCCAGTTCTGTTTGTCTTCAGTGTGCTCTTAACTTCCTACTCCTATTAGCCTAACAAATTATGTACCTGTGTGCACACACACAGACACACACACACACATATGGACACCCGTAAGCAAACATTAGCCGCCACATCCTATACCTGGAATGTACATTGCCCATATTTTC
This sequence comes from Canis lupus dingo, assembly GCF_003254725.2. Taxonomy (NCBI): domain Eukaryota; kingdom Metazoa; phylum Chordata; class Mammalia; order Carnivora; family Canidae; genus Canis; species Canis lupus. The sequence goes on from NC_064260.1 coordinate 6,800,878, forward strand.
TTTTTAGTTCAAAGTACTTCATCATGCACATCTGGACTGTCTGAGAGAACAGTGGAGAATCTTCCTAAGGCGGGTTATCTGGGAGCACTGCACCCAAAAACCACATGCAGTATAAGTAGCTCTTTGAAAAGTCAGGTTCTCCAGCTCTTGAATAAACCTCCTCCGAGTCCCCTTTTTCCTCACCCCATAGTTACTGTGCGCATATGAAGCAAAATCACCTTATGTTAGCTCTTTACGTCCTTAAGAAAAGACAAACTAAAGAGTCTAGAAAGAGAAAGAAAGGGTCTAGAAGAGAAAAAAGGTCTAGAAAGACATTGCTAAAAAGGGTCTAAGAGAGAATAATGATTTAAAATAGCTAGATAGGGATGCCTGGGGGGCTCAGCGGTTTGGCGCCTGCCTTCGGCCCAGGGCGTGATCCTGGAGTCTAGGGATCGAGTCCCACATCGGGCTCCTTGTGTGGAGCCTGCTTCTCCCTCTGCCTATGTCTCTGCCTCTCTCTCGTCTGTCTCTTATGAATAAATAAATAAAATCTTTAAAAAAATGAAATAGCTAGATTAAAAAAAAATCTTAGGTTAACGTTGGCAACTTTAAGCAAGGATGTTTTTTTTTGTTAATCTGAAAGTGTGACACACACATACTGTATCCTTGGCCAATAAAATTAAATTGGCTCCAGTTAAACTCAAGGAACTCTCCACAACCAGCTAGTGACTATATAGAAATGCATCTATTTGGGTGGATCAATAAACACAGCCATACACCGAAACATTCATGCTAAGGTTCTACTGACCTCCTCTGCAATGCAGACAAAGTAGCCTTTTTTCAGAAAAGAGGGTTGCAGTCAAGAATGCCGAAGGAGGAATCATCCACAGCCCTGGGACAGGTGTAGGAACACCCAGAGGTTGGATCTACTTTAGATCCTAGGGCTGCCTGATAATTATGACCTCTCTTTGGTGGGAACACAGAGAAGGGCCTCTCCACACACAATCATGTCTGAAGGCCTTATTAATTGTAGGATTTCTGCCCTTTGTCAAAAGTAACATAGAAAAACTCCAAAGGAGAAAAAGTAATTATCTCTGTGCATTAAAATGCAAGGATTTGATTCTGATTTTTTGAGGCTCTAAGGAAACAGCACCTGGGAAGATGCCTGACCTGCAAGTGCTGGTCCTGGTTCCTTGGTCAGCGCAGTGGCCTAAATGCGAGGCCTTTCATGGCCCCGTGCGGGTAGTCGGAAGACAGGGGGCTTACTGATCTACCAGAACCCGAGGTGAACAAAGAATTGTTGAATAAGCACATTTTGAGAGCTTGGCTCCTTGGGCCCTGTGTTTTGAAGCAAAGAAATGAGGTGATTGGAGTCAAATCACCAGCTACTCAACCTGAACGTCACTTTCCTCGTAGATCAAGGATGGCAAAAATGTTGATGGCAGTTTGCTGCACATGACAACCAGGGACTCTGAATTAAGTTTGAAAATGTGATTGGTGTAGGGGAGGGGTGGCCTTCCTGGGGGTGAGGATGTCTCTGCATCTCCCACATGTGGCCTGTTATTTTTCTGCTTGAGGTGAGGAAGAACTGAACCCCTCCCTTCCAAGTCCCTGGTATATCTCTGCCCAACCAGGATGCTTTATAGACTACATTCATTCAATCTGTGTACAGCTCAGATATAATTTATTCAATCAGCTCTGTGAGATCCTTGGGAAGTAAGAATCTACATTTTCTCAGGACTTTTTCCCTAAAGGAAGGTGTTTCTTTTTTTTCTTTCCTCCTCCCCCCCATAGTGTGACCCCTGAGTTGAATACTGGAACAAGTTGTAAATCTGGAATTACGATCTTTATATTTGAAATTTTTAATCCTCCAATGAAGTGGTAATAAAGAGAGTTTTTATAGAAAGGCCATTTGGGGTTTAAAGACCAGAAAGTTTTCAGGTCAATTTTTGTCAACCTGATGATCATTTATCGGGCACTTACTGTGTAAAAGGCACTGTGGCAGATGAGAACCCACATAACCCAAGTGCTGCCTGGGACTCCCTCCCTGGGAGGCTTGTTAAACTTTCTCTAAACACTGGCTCCAGGGCTGAGATAATCAAATACTTTTTATTTCTGTGAGTTCCTAAGGCTCTTTTTTAAATTTTTTAAATTTTTAAATTTTTATTTTTTTCCCAAGGCTCTTAAGTGGTAGGATTACTGGTGGCACTTTTTTTTGTTGTTGTTGTTTATATGTATTTCCAAAGAGCATATACTATTTATATATTTTTAAAATGTTAAAAAGGATGATATACTATATACTTATTTTGGTCCAATTTTGATTTTATTTTTAATTTTTTTTCTCGCATTTTTGAAATTTAAATTAATTAATTACTATATAGTGTATTATTAGTTTCAGATGTAGAGTTCAGTGATTTGTCAGTCTTATATAACACCCAGTACTCATTACATCACACGTCCTTCTTAATGTCCATCACCCAGTTACCCCCATCACCCCACCCACATCTCCTCCAGTGACTCTCAGTTTGTTTCCTATGATTAAGAGTCTCTTACTGATTTTGTCTTGTTTTATTTTTCCCTCTCTTCCCCTATGATTTTCTGTTTTCTTTCTTAAATTCTATATATGAGTGAGATCATAGGATAATTGTCTTTCACTGACTGACTTACTTTGCTTAGCATAATACGTTCCATCCATGTTGTTGCAAATATCAAGATTTCATTTTTTTCGATGACTGAGTATAACCTCAACTTTATCCATTCATCTCTCAATGGATATCTAGGCTCTTACATCGTTTGGCTATTGTGGATATTGCTGCTATAAACATTGGGGTTCAGATGCCCCTTTGGATCTCTACATTTTTATCTTTGGGGAAAATACCTACTAGGGCAATTTCTGGGTCATGGGGTAGCTCTATTTTCAACTTTTTGAGAAGACTTCTCACTGTTTTCCAGACTGGCTGCACCAGCTTGCATTCCCACTAACAGTGCAAGAGGGTTCCCCTTTCTCCACCTCCTCTCCAACATCTGTTCCTTTCTGGCTTGTGAATTTTAGACATTCTGACCAGCGTGAGGTGGTATCTCATTGTGGTTTTTATTTCCCTGATGCTGAGTGATGGTGAGCACTTTTTTGTGTCAGTTGGCCATTTGCATGTCTTCTTTGGAGAAATGTCTGTTCATATCTTCTGCCCATGTCTCAATTGGATTATTTGTTCTTTGGGTGTTGAATTTGGTAAGTTCTTTATAGATTTTGGATGCTAGCCTTTTATCTGATAAGACTTTTGCAAATATCTTCTCCCATTACGTTGGTTGTCTTTGGTTTTGTCGATGTTTCCTTTGCTGTGCAAAAAAATGCTTTTTATCTTGATGAAGTCCCAGTAGTTCATTGTTGCTTGCATTTCTCTTGCCTTTGTAGACATGTCTAGCAAGAAGTTGCTGTGGCTGAGGACCAAGTGGTGTTGGCCTGTATTCTCCTCTAGGATTTTGATGGATTCCTGTCTCACATTTAGGTCTTTCATCCATTTTGAGTCTATTTTTGTGTACGGTGTAGGAAAATGGTCCAGTTTTATTCTTCTGCATGTGGCTGTCTTATTCTCCCAACACCACTTGTTGAAGAGACTTTTATCCATTGGATATTCTTTCTTGTTCTGTTGAAGATGAATTGACCATAGAGTTGAGGGCCCATTTCTGGGTTCTCTATTCTGTTCCACTGATCTATGTGCCTGTTTTTCTGCCAGTACCATGCTGTCTTGATGATTACAGGTTTATAATATAGCTTGAAGTCTGGCATTGTGATGCCACCAGCTTTGGTTATCATTTTCAACATTCCTTTGGCTATTCAGGGTCTTTTCTGATTCCATACAAATTTTAGGACTATTTGTTCCAGCTCTGTGAAAAAAGTTGGTGGCATTTTGATAGGGATTGCATTAAATATGTAGATTGCTTTGGGTAGCATAGACATTTTAACAATAATATTTGTTCTTCCAATCCATGAGCATGGAGTAATTTTCCATTTCTTTGTGTCTTCCTTAATTTCTTTCATGAGTGTTCTATAGTTTTCTGAGCACAGTTTTCCTTTGCCTCTTTGGTTAGGTTTATTCCTAGGTATCTTAGGGTTTTTGGCACAATTGTAAATGGGATCAACTCCTTTATTTCTCTTTCTTCTGTCTCATTGTTAGTGTATAGAGATGCAACAGATTTCTGTGCATTGATTTTATATCTTTCCAATTTGCTGAATTCCTCTATGAGTTTTAGCAATTTTGAGCTGGAGTCTATCATGTCATCTGCGAAGAGCAATAGTTTGACTTCCTCTTTGCCAATTTGGATTTCTTTTATTTATTTTGCTGTTGTTGTTGTTGTCTGATTGCTGAAGCTAGGATTTCTAGTAGTAGGTTGAACAATAGTGGTGAGAGTGGACATCCCTGCTGTAATTCGTGACATTAAGGGAAAAGCTCTCAGTTTTTCCCCATTGAGGATGATATTCACTGTGGGCTTTTCACAGATGCCTTTTATGATATTCAATTATGTTTCCTCTGTCCCTAGAGGGGATTAAAACTCTTCAGAGTTTAAGGATGCTGTACTTTGTCAGATGCTTTTTCTGCATCTAAGAGGACCATATGGTTCTTGTCCTTTCTTTTATTAATGTAGTATCATATTAATTTGCAGATGTTGAACTACCCTTACAGCCCAAGAATAAATCCCAATTCGTTGTGGTGAATAATCCTTTTAATGCACTGTTGGATCCTATTGACTAGTATCTTGTTGAGAATTTTGGCAGCCATGTTCATCAGGAATATTGGTCTGCAATTCTCCTTTTTGATGAGGTCTTTGGTTTGGGGATTAAGGTAAACCTGGCCTCATAGAAAGAGTCTGGAAGTTTTCTTTCTATTTCTATTTTTTTTTAAAAATATTTTATTTATTCATGAAAGACACACAGAGAGAGGCAGAGACGTAAGCAGAGGGAGAAGCAGGCTCCCCATGGGGAGCCTAATGTGGGACTTGATCCCAGGATCCTGGGATCACACCCTGAGCTCAAGGCAGATGCTCAACCACTGAGCTACTGAGGTGTCTCCCATTTCTATTTTTTGAGACAACTTCAGAAGAATAGGTATTAAGTTTTCTTTAAATGTTTGGTAGAAATCCCCTGGGAAGCCATCCATCACTGGAATCTTGTTTTTTTGGGAGGTTTTTGATGAATGCTTTAATTTCCTTGCTCGTTATGGGTCTGTTCAGGTTTTCTATTTCTTCCTGTTTCAGTTTTGGTAGTTCACACATCTCTAGGAATGCATCCATTTCTTCTGGATTGCCGAATTTACTGGCATATAGTTGCTCATAATATGTTCTTGGTGTTAGTTGTGATCTCTCCTCTTTCGTTCATGATTTTATTAATTTGGGTCCTGACTCTTTTCATTTTAATAAGTCTGAGCAGGGGTCTGACAATCTTATTACTTGCAAAGAACCAGCTCTTAGTTTTGCTGATCTGCTCTACTGTTCTTTTGGTTTCTATTTCATTGATTTCTGCTCTAATCTTAATTAATTCTCTTCTCCTGCTGTTATTTATTCTTTCTCCAGCTCCTTTAGGTGTAAGGTTAGGTTGTGTATTTGAGACCTTTCTTGTTTCTTGAGAAAGGCATGTATTGCTATATCCTTCCCTCCTAGGACTGCTTTTGCTGCAATCCAAAAGTTTTGAACAGTTGTGTTTTCCTTTTTCACTTGTTTCCATGAATTTTTTAAAATTCTTTTTTAATTTCCTGGTTGACCCATTCATTCTTTAGTAAGATGCTCTTTAGCCTCCATGTGAGTTCTTTACAAATTTCCTCTTGTGATTGAATTCAAGTTTCAAAGCACTGTGGTCTGAAAATATGCAGGGGATGATCCCAATCTTTTGGTACCCAATTTGTGATCTATTCTGGAAAATGTTCCATGTGGACTCGAGAAGAATGTGTTTTCTGTTGCTTTTTCAGATGGAATGCTCTGTATATATCTGTAAAGTCCATCTGGTCCAGTGTGTCATTTAAAGTCCTTCTTTCCTTGTTGAACTTCTGCTTAGATTATCTGTCCATTGCTTTGAGTAGGGTGTTAAAATCTTCCTTTTTTATACAATCTGATACCCTGTGTCTTTTGATTGGTGCATTTAGCCCATTTACATTCAGGGTAACTATGGAAAGATATGAATTTAGTGCCGTTGTATTACCCGTAAAGTCATTGTTTCTGTATATTGTCTCTATTCCATGTTACTTTGGGGCTCTCTCTTCGCTTAAAGGATCCCCTTTAATATTTATTGCAAGACTGGTTCAGTGATCGCAAGTTCTTTTCATTTCTGTTTGTCCTCTAAGCTCTTTATCTCTCCTTCTATTCTGAATGACAGCCTTACTGAATAAAGTATTCTTTGCTGCATAATTTTCTCATTTAGGACCCTGAATATATCATGCCAGCCCTTTCTGCCCTTCCAGGTCTCGGCAGATAGGTCTGCTGCCAGTCTAATATTTCCATCCTTGTAGGTTAAGGACCTCTTGGCCCGAGCTACTTTCAGGATTTTCTCTTTGTTTCTGAAATTTGCAAGCTTCACTATTGTATGTCAGAGTGTTGACCTATTTTTATTAATTTTGAGGGGGGTTCTCTGTGCCTCCTGGACTTGAATGCCTGTTTCCTTTCTCAGATTAGTGAAATTCTCAGCTACAATTCGCTCAAATATATCTTCTGCCCCACGTCCCTTTCCTCTTCCCCTGGATCCCAATTATTCCAATATTGTTTTACTTTATGGTATCACTTATTTCTCAAATTTTCCCCTCGGGATCCAGTTTAACTCTGTTTTTCTCAGCTTCTTCATTTTCCAACATTTTGTCTTCTGTATCATTAATTTTCTCTTCTTCCATTTATCCTAGCAGTTAGAGCCTCTACTTTTTTTTAAATATTTTATTTTATTTCTTCCCAATTTTTATTTATTTATGATAGTCACACAGAGAGAGAGAGGCAGAGACATAGGCAGAGGGAGAAGCAGGCTCCATGCACCGGGAGCCCGACGTGGGATTCGATCCTGGGTCTCCAGGATCACGCCCTGGGCCAAAGGCAGGCGCCAAACCGCTGCACCACCCAGGGATCCCTAGCCTCTACTTTTAACTGCATCTCATTAATAGCCTTTTAAATTTTGACTTGATTAGATTTAGTGCTTTCATTTTCCAGAAAGAGATTCTCTAGTCTATGTTTTTTTTCAAGGCCAACTAGTATCTTTATAATTGTTATTCTGAACTCTAGTTCCAACATCTTACTTATATCCATGCTGATTAGGTCTCTGGCATCAGTACTGCCTCTTGTTCTTTTTTGAGGTGAGTTTTTCTGTCTTGTCATTACTGGGAAAAGTGGTCGCTTTTCTATTTATAGAGATGTAGCTATTCTTCTCTTAGACCTCTGGTTGAGCTTGCAGGTGTTCCTGCCATGCTTTAATAGCTATCTGGCTGAATTCCTGGGACCAGACAAAACTAAGGTTTCCCAATTTTGATTTTAAAAACCCCTAATGTTTCAAGGCTAAGTGTTGTAATGTATGAATATATATTTGGTTTGTCAGACTGTGAGATGATCAAGCATATGTAAATAAGAAAAGAAATACGTGTAATTAAATATATGCATATATGTATATCTATATTTATATCTACATCTACATCTGTGTCTGTATTTATATGACCAAGGAGACAGGACTGGTGCTTTAAGATCAGCATTCTTCCCCAGTGTTGTTTCATTAGAGTCCCAGAAAATCAGACTCAAATCTTTACACTTTAATATATATTAAATACATACATAATTATATACTTGCATGATAATATATATTTATATAAATATATAAAATATATATTATGTATGACAATGGCTGATAGTGAGCTAGCTGTTTGAATACTCCTGAAGCATAGACACTGTGCAATAGGCAGCTAGGGTAGACTTTGTCAAGTCAGCCTAAGGAGACAGTGGGTCTCTGTTATGAACTGACTTATGTCCTCCCAAATTCATATGTTGAGGCCTGAACTCCTAATGTAACTATATGTGAAGATAGAGCCTTTAAAGAGGTAATTAAGTTTAAATGAGGTCTTCAGAGCAGAGCATTAATCCAATCAGACTGGCATCTTTATAAGAAGAGGAAGAGACACCAGAAATGCATGTGCACAGAGAAATGGCCAAGTGAGGATATAGGGAGGAGGTGGCCATCTGAAGCCACAGAGAAAGGCCTTGGGAGAAACCAACCCTGCCAATACTTTGCTCTAGGACGTCTAGCTTTCAGAAGGCTAGAAGAGAGGAAATAAATGTCTGTTGTTTAAGTCACCCAACCGGTTTTTTTTTTTTTTTTTTTTTTTTTATGGAAGCCATGCTTACTAATATAGTCACCGTGTTAGTCCTCATTGCTGCTCAGGAATAGAGGTGAAGCTTATTGACGTATAAAGGCATATTTCAATGGATTCAACATACTAAGCTACTTTTTCAACATTAACAGATCAGACCTATGTATACAAGCTACCTACTGTGGACACCTGCCCCTGTGAAGTTCATGGTGGGTAAAGGCCCCACTGAAATCTCTGAGCCTCAACAAGTAAAACACTCACTTTTTGATTTAAACAAGTATTTCTTACCATGGCAAGTCTTGAGACTGAGGTTTTTGTGTGTGTGTGTGTGTGTGTGTGTGCGTGTGTGTTAGCATTTTTAAGTGTGATTTTTGATGTAAAGGTTAAAGTATTTTTTGTTTAACCCATTTATGCAATAAATCATACAATATACATTTGGCTGATAAAACAATAATACATCCTCATAATTATTTTGCTCATCTCTTTATAGCTCATTAGTTTCCTTATTTACTTTCATCCACAATTTCTTCAAATCTTGGATTATGTGTTTGATGTATGGGCAATTTCTATCTTCTTAAATGCTTGAGGATATCTGTCTTCCCTTGTCCTTACATATCTTTGACAGCTTATACAGTTGAAAATAAAATGTTTCCTTTAAATAATCATCTTGCCACATTTAGTGCTGGGGAGGGAACATTCAAAGTTTCTTGGCTTTTGTTTTTTCCCAAGTATCCTGAAAGTTTCTCCTGCTTGTTTATAGGATTCTTCACTTTGAAAATTCTTCCATATATAACAGTTCCAGAGGCTGCTGCATGGTGGATTATCATTTTTTCCTCCTTATTTATGTGCTTACTAAATTTTCTACCATGAATATATATGAGTATTTTATTATATAAACTCCAGATATCTGATACATGATTAGGACTTTCAGTATTAAGTCTAAGGTGTATTTTTTAAGATTGGAACAGGTTTTTATCCTTTAGTTCATTGGTAATTCTTATTTTTTTTTTGGAAATCCCTATCGTCCCTAGATTTGATCTCTAGATCTTCTTTATTCTCTATATTCTTTTTTTTTAAAGATTTTATTTATTTATTCATGAGAGACACCGAGAGAGAGAAAGATTGAGAGAGAGGGAGAGAGAGAGAGTGAGAGGCACAGGCAGAGGGAGAAGCAGGTTCCATGCAGGGAGCCCGATGTGGGACTTCATCCCAGGTCTCCAGGAGACCAGGTCATCCAGGTCTCATGCCCGGGGCTGAAGGCGGTGCCAAACCGCTGAGCCACCCGGGCTGCCCTATTCTCTCTTTTCATCTCTTCTATTCTCGTTCTCTTATTTCACTGGGTTTTAGGTGATTTTTTTTTAGTTTGTCTTCTAACTCAGTGATTCCATTCCTGTAGCCTCTAGGTCAGGCATCTGTACCAGCTGTTTAAAGGCATCCCATTATCTCCTAGCTGTCATTTCTTACAAAGTCATTCTCTTACAAAGTTTCAAAGATACAGTGTAATTTTGGATCATTTTGAGAACACAAGTGAAATTTTCTAGAATTTCATTCTGCTGATTACATTGAATTTATTCAGGAGTCAAACACTATGAGTTTGTTTCTCTTCATTTGAACTACAGAATACTTTTTAAAGATAATGAATAACATCCTTCAATTCAAGAAATGCAACAGTTTCCTCACTTCAAATACCAATGGACTCTCCCTAGAAAAATCTATGCCAAACAGCCCAAGTGTTCATCAGTGGATGATGAAGGGATAAATAAAATGTGGTATATATATATAAATATTGCTCAGCCTTAGAAAGGAAAGAAATTCTGACACCTGCTATGACATGGACATTGAAAGACATTATAAGAAGTGAAATAAGCCAATCATAAAAGGACAAGTATTGAATTATTCCACTTATGTGAATGAGATACCTAGAGTAGTCAATTCATAAAGACAGTAAATCAGTAGTGGTTGCCAGGGACTGGGTGGGGGGGGGGAGGAAAGTGGAGTTGTTATTTATATTTAGTGAGTACAGAGTTTCAGTTTGGGAGATGTTAAAGTTCTGGGGATGGATGGTGGTGAAGGTTGCAGGACAATGTATGTGAATGTAATTAATGATACTGAATTATATGCTTAAAAATGGCTAAGTGTGCTTAAAATGGTAAATTTTATGTTATATATATTTCAGCACAGTAAAAACTTCTTTAAAATTTTAAATGAAGTACACCAGCTGTTCTCTGTGAAATGGGATATTTTACTCAAATTTGTATTTTTATATACAGGCAGATTAAAATGAACAAACTTCAAAGGGGGGGTGGGGTGGGAATTACACCAAACTGCATTGGCAGCACACACATCACTTACTCGCTGGGGGTGTGGTAACCACTGAGTCCCCAGTGCTGCCAACCTGCTTTGCCTCTAGCTTTTCCCACTTCAAGTTTGGGGCATCCAGTGACATTGTAACCACCAGAAATTCCTTTGATATCTGTCCTGAGCACTTTCTTCATCTATGGTTTTAATTATAATCTTGTTTCTTAATATTGACCAAGTTTTTTGCTTTTTTTCCTGTTTATCATATGAATGGAGGTGGGGGGTGGGGTGGGGTAGAGCAGACTGCAGTGAGGGCTGACACCTGCTTCCTGCTGTGGAAAAGGAGGATCTGGCATTGGCTTTAGTCTGTCAACATCTGCCAGGAGATGTTCTTTCCCTTCACATCATGGGTTAAATTGTGACACTACACATTTTTAAGAAACTTTTAAGCCCAGTCCTGGGAAGAAAATGGAAGAGAGGAAAGGAAACATTCTTTTTTATTTGATGCAACTGCCTTTTTTTGTTAAAAAAATACTGATTTTAAAGTGGCAAAACAACTATGATGAAAACAAAATTTCACAACCTCACTATTTTGAGGACTCCTGTTGATTTAAAAAAAATCTGTTAGGGAATATAAATAGGAATAAAGGAAAGGAATCCATTGTTAGAAAATATAAACAAGTAAAATCCTCAAAGGTCACCACTATTATTCATTTCTTATTTCCTTTCTTGAAAATAATTCTGTATTTATCTAACAATAGTTAAAAAAATAAAAAAATTACATAAATGTGGTAATATTAAAAACACTGTTCTATGCCTTACTTTTTTTTTCACTTGATAAAACTTTCCCCATAATCACACTTGTATCCTCCTAATCTTCAACCCTTGGGATATACCATCCAGTCACCTAACTATGGACACGTTGGTTTTTCTTGTTGTAGCTTTTCCTACAATGCACCAATGGATATTATTGTACATATATCTCAAAGATATTTTGCAAATATACCTAAGAGAAATTTTGATAAATTTGTTATATATTGACAAACTGCCTCAAATAAAATGGACCCAATAGTGTACACATGCTTCTTCCACACCCTCATCATTTCTAAGAACTGTCAAACTTTTCATTAAAAAAATGACTTTATTTTTCTTTAAGAGCAATTTTAGGTTCACAGGAAACCTGAGCAGAAAGTAGAGAGAGCTCCCATATACCCCCTGAGAGCAGCATATACCCCCCTGCCCCTACACACACACACAAACTCCCCCATCATCAACATCTTCCATCTTTGTTACAATGTATGAACCTACATGCTTCCATCATTATCACCCAAAGTCCCTGGTTCACACTGGGGCTCACTCTTGGTGTGGGTTTGAACAAATGAATAATCTTTGTATCCACCATTACAGTATCATATGAAATAATTTCACTGTCCTCAAAATTCTTTGGGCCCCTTATATTCATTCCTCCCTCCGCACAACCCCTGGCAACAACTTACCATTTTACTGTCTCTATGGTTTTACCTTTTCCAGAATGTCATATGTTTGGAATCCTACAATATATACAATTACAGATTGACTTCTTTCACTTAGCAATATGCATTTAAGATTCCTCGATGTCTTTCCATAGCTCGATAGCTCATAATAATATTCTATGGTCTGGATGTACCATACTTTTATTTATCCACTCACCTAATGAAAGATATCATGGTTACTTCCAAGTTTTGGCGATTATGAATAAAGCTGCTATAAACATCTGTGTGTAGGTTTTTGTATGGACTTAAGTTCTCAACTTTTTAAATAAACACCAAGGAGTGTGATCACTGGATCATATGGTAAAAGTATGTTTGGTTTTGTAAGAAACTACCAAACTGTCTTTCAAACTGGCTATCTCATTTGTCATGCCACCAGCAATGAATGAGAGTTCCTGTCACTCCATATCCTTGTCATCATTCAGTGTTGGCAGTGTCTGGATTTTAGCCACCCTAATAGGTGTGTAGTGGTATCTCTTTATTTGTATTTCCCTGTTGACATATGATATGGAGTACTTTTTCCAGGACATATTTGCCATCTGTATATCTTCTTTGGTCAGGTGTCTGTTCAGATCTTTTGCTCATTTTTAAATCGGGTTGCTTATTTTCTTATTGCTGATTTTAAGAGTTCTTTGTATATTTTGGCTAATAGTCCTTTATCTGATATATCTTTTCCAAATATTTTCTCCCAATGTGGTTGTCTTCACATTCTTCTGGTGGAGTGTCTTTTCATGTGTTCACTGGTGATTGTACTTTTTCCCCTAAAAACTGACTTCAGGTTCTTTGCCTGCTTTTAAAATGGTTTGTCTCTTCCTTAAACAATATAAATGAGTTCTATGTAAGTAAAGAAGTTAGCTTTTGCCTGATTGTTTTATCAGTTTCCTTTCTTCTTTCTATTTCCTACTTTTAACTTTTTAGAGTCTTTTCCATTCAGATTTTTAAAAAATATTTTATTTATTTATTTATTCATGAGAGACACACAGAGAGAGGGAGAGACATAGGCAGAGGGAGAAGCAGGCTCCCTGTGAAGCAGATTCCTTGCAGGGAGCCCTATGCGGGACTCAATCCCAGGACTCCAGGATCACTTGAGCCAAAGGCAGATGCTCAACCACTGAGCCACCCGGGTGCCTCCATTCAGATGTTTTTAAATGTATCTAATACAATGATTGGTACTTCTCCTTTATGGCTTTGAGTTTTGTGTTCTGATTAGAAAGAACTATTCCTCTCCAAGATTTTAAATTACGCATATTTTCTTATTAGAATTTTTATTTTTATGTAAGTATTGAAAACTTCTACCCATTTGTACATAAGGAATTAGGAATAATCAGAGGGGTTATTATATATATATATATATTACATATATTATATATATTTATATAATTAATATATGTATTATATAATTTGTTTAGCTGCCATAATACCATATATGGTAAAATCTCTCTTTTCCCACACTGATTTTAAATATTACCTTAACTGTTAATTGAAGTCCCCAATATCCTGGATCTATTTTCTTACTCTCTTCTTTTCCATTGTTCTATTAGTCTCTTTCTGCATTAACTATTATAATTATAACTTCATAGCACGTTTTAATTCCTGGCAAGCTAGTCTTTCTTTATAATTTTCATTTCCGAAAACCATTAAAATTTTTCTCACATATTTGTTCTGATGAAGCTAGGGTTACTCTGCTGTCAAAAGCATCCTATTTATATTTTAACTGTAGTTATGTTGAATTTATAAATTAATTTACAGAGAATTTATATAGTTTAAACACTGAGCTTCTGAAACAGGGACACAGTTCATTTTTGCATATATTCAAATCTTCTTTCAATAGTTCTAAATTTTTCATCAAATTGATCTTGCACATTTTTCTACTGTTGAGATATAATTGACATATAACATTGTGTGAGTTCAGCCTTTTTAGATTCCACAGATGAAATCATACAGTATTCTTCTTTGTCTCTGGCTCATTTTACTAGCATGATGTCTTTGAGGTCCATCTACGCTGTCACAAATGGTGGGATTTCCTGAATAGTATCTATCTATCTATCTATCTATCTATCTATCTATCTATCTATCTATCATCTATTTCATATCATCTTCATCCATTCATCCACTGACGGACACTTAGGTTGCTTCCATATTTTGGTTATTGTGAATAATGATGCAGGGAACATGTGAGAGCAGATAACTTTTTGAATCATCGTTTTGCACATTTCTTAGTAAGATATTTTATTTTTCTTGGTTAAAATGAAATCCTTTTTTTTTCATTATGTTTTCTAATTGGTTTTTCTTTCTTTTAGTAGAGTTATTAATTCTTATACATTAGAGATAATTTATTTTTTCTAAGAGTTTCAATCAATTATTTTGGGTAATATAGTCAGGTCATTTATAAGTGATGACAATTTTGTTCCTCTTTCCAATATTGAATCTTCATTTCTTGCCTATGTTTTCTGGGGAGCCACTGGAAATGGTTTCATTAAAGTTGATAACAAGACGAAGAGATCACTATTAATAACCCTATTACTTAGCATTGCTCTGAAAGTACAAGCATTACTAAAAGAAAGAAATGTCAGATGATTTTTTTATATCTATGGAGAGGATGATGTGATTTTCTACTCACATGGTTTATAGTAATAAAAACTTTCTGAATGTTGAGGTAACTTTACAACCTGGGTATAATGTTTTATTTTGATTTACATTTGAAATCTATTTGCCAATATTTAACTTAAGGATTTTATACTTACATTTATCAATAAGATTGACCTATGGTTTTCTGTTTTAGTGCTATCTTTGACAGTTCTAGTTTCAGTGCTGTGCTGGGAAAAGAAAATTATTTAGAAGATTTTTTCTTTCTTTTTGCTCTAGATTTATTTATACCTCAATTATTTGAAAGACCTCACCTATGAATTCATTCATTTTGCTTTGTTTTAGAAAGAACAAATACTTTTTAATTTGTCTACTCTAGGTCAAGCTCCTTAACTTTAATCCCTGGGAAGTCAACATTTGTATTTTGGTGCAGAAGAAAAACAAAAAGCTTTCTGTTTAAGAGGCCTGCATTTAATTTTCATGTCCTCCTATATCAGGGTCACTGGATATATTCATGTCTAGATTCATCTTTTTTCTAGATTTAGGTCTCTTATCTAGGTATTTACTACATGTTTCCTTCCATTAAGAACACTCTTGGTTTTATATAGGGTTGCCAAAGACTAGGGTATTTAATAAAGGGAAAGGTAGACATTAAACAGCACAAACCCTGACAAATTAGGTCTCTTTATCAGCAAAGAGTGATACTGGTGTTTTCTCTAACAGTGATAAGCTTTCTGGGATCATGAATCCTGTTCAGAAACTGATGATTGTCTGGGATTCACCCCCCCAGGGCATGCATGACCACACCCATATAACATCAGGGCTTTACAGCTATCCCAGCCCTAGTGAAAGAACACGGCTCTTACAAACATAGGATCTCTGGTTTCCACTAGTGATATGTGTCTAGGTATTTTCAAATGTAGCTTTTATGGAAAATCATGAGACTATGATTTAGCATTTTGTTTCCCACACCTCAGAAAGGAAGGATGCAAACCCCTATGCCAAAACAAAGGTGGTAGAGGAACCTTATCAGGAAATACCACTTCTAGACTCAAGACCTCAAAATTCCACTTTAGAATAAGCTCTGAATCTCTTCCCCTGAAACAGAACAAAATTTTTTAATGTTGGGCCACGATGGGATCCAAACTTTCAGGATACTTTTTTTTTTTTTTTTTTTTTTTCAGGATACCTTTTTAAGAGGCATGATTTTATTTTATTTATTTTTTTTTTTTTTAAATTTTTATTTATTTATGATAGTGAGAGAGAGAGAGAGAGAGAGAGAGGCAGAGACACAGGCAGAGGGAGAAGCAGGCTCCATGCACCGGGAGCCCGATGTGGGATTCGATCCCGGGTCTCCAGGATCGCGCCCTGGGCCAAAGGCAGGCGCCAAACCGCTGCGCCACCCAGGGATCCCAAGAGGCATGATTTTAGATAGGACCTGAGTAAATTCTTTAGAGAAGAATGTTTGGTATGGCTAGGATTTCCTTTCCTCTTATTTCTCTTCTACAAAAATGGGTCCATCTAATATGTTACCTAAAATACAAATGCCTAAATATTCCCCTGCATTAGTCTAATCAAAACCTCAAGGGGTTTGTGCTGAAGATACAATAATATGCCCCTCCACTTGGGTAAAATAGTGTAGAAAAAAATAAATGTCTTGATCAGGAATCCTGGCCATGATTTGATCTCCATTTAGAAAGTCTTCCATCATATTCTGGGCCTGCTCATTCTTGTTCCTCCCAAAGTGCCCTATATGTTCACTCCCAGAGCACTTAGAATAGTCCTTTGGTATTGCCTGTTTTCTTGTTTGTCTCCCTACTACTCAACCCCATCCCAGGCTTCAAGAGGACAGTTATTTATTCTGTTCAGTTTTGTATGACTAGTGGTCAACACAGAGGAGCTCATTAATAAATAACTGAATAAATGAGCCATAGAATCCATAGGTTACATAAAGATGTACAAAAGAACTATGTTTTGAGCAGACTGCCAGGGTTGGGGAATTAGAGTGCTGCATGTATTAGGAGTGAGACAAAAGGTGACTATGGATTCTCAAATAGAAGAAATGATATGTCCATATCTAACCATAAAATTGGTGCAGGGGATCAAAAGGTTAAAAAAAACCTAACCACCAACTTCTCCCTAATCCCCTGAGAAACCCCTTTCCCAGTGCCCCTGGACTTTGTGGAATGGAGACAGACTTTAAAGTTACAATAGTGAGGAGATCTTGTAAAATACCCCCTTATAAAATCATTCTATAGCTCGCTAGTAAATGTCTGGGCAACACTGATCCTTTGCATGTAAATAAATAATGCGTGCAGTTATTAGCAGGAACACTCAAGTTTACATTTATTGTGTTTTGCCTGTAGCATTTGATTTATGGCTTCTACAAAGTTTTCTTAAGTTCACTCATAAAGAAAGGCTAACAGGCATATATATGAAGGGAAGAAATGAAAAATTAGAATACTGTACAGTCTAATTACTTCAGACTTCTTGCCCTTTTAGTCCTAGAGATTGAGTCCTAATCTTAGTCTTAGAAATGAGATTATTTCATTTAGAAGCTGATTTTCAGAATATTAGGGACTAAGTCTCAGAATTTCATCTCATCATAGGACTATTGACGAAGTTCTCTTTTAGTGCCTGGGTGGATAGGTACTGGTGGCATGCTACAAAAATAAATTATGGATGTGTTAGTGAGAAAAAAGACAAAACAAAATTAATTTACAAAAGTCTCCTACAGCTAGTATAAAATCCAAGTCATAAAATAAACATCATGTCACCTTCCCAAAATGTCATGGGGTCAGGTTTCCAGAATCAGAACTGGAAAAGAAAGCAGATGTAAGAACATGTTTGTAGGGCACAAGTCTGGTGAGATCACAAAATGCCCAATTCCAAATAAATCCTTACAAGGCCCTGTTTTCTTAAGATTTAAGGAAAATGGCTCTGAACTTGCCTCAAGTCCCTCTTTCACTGTGTAGAGGCAATTCTTTCATAGTACAACTCATTTAAGGAACTAAAATTATGAAAAAGTAGCCTTTTGGGAAGTGCTGCCATCCCAAGATTTGCTCAAGGCTGTCTATGCCCGGGGGATTGTGAGAACCTCTGCTGGGTCCCTCATGGATCCAATGCCAGGGCCACCCCAGCAGAGCAGCGCCATCCATCCCAGTTAACAAGAAGGATAAACTCTTTACTCTTCCATTAATTTGGGGAGTACTTCTGGACACATTTGGTGGTGAAGTTAAGACTCTATAGAACTGACGGGATGAGCACTGGGTGTTATTCTGTATGTTGGCAAATTGAACACCAATAAAAAATAAATTTATTATATAAAAAATAAAAAAGATACAGCAACTAAAAAAAAAAAAAGAACATGCAGGATAAAGGGGATCCTTTGGTAAACTGAGAGACCTTCACCCTCAAACTGAGGACATATTGCAATTGATGCTTATCGAGAATGACTTCAATCAGCAACTAGTCTTCCACTTAATCTCTGCCAAACGTAAACCACAAGACTATTTTATTCTTTTCTGTGAAGTTGATCAAATTATCAGTTTACGTCTAACAATTCTTGACAGTTGATCTCCTCATTCACTAGCCTGTGAGTTAATTTTGCAACTTATCTGGCCAGAGTGTTTTCCAGGAGGTTTGTTACTTTAAGGTAGCTAGCCTATGGTTATTTTTAATAATTTAAAATACTTTCCCCAAAAGTCTGCTTTTAAAATTCCCAACACAAATATTACTAGAACCAAGTTTAATGACTTAGAGTTTGGGGGCTATTATTCACCTATTTGTCCATTGCAGGAGACCCAGACTGTTTATGGAGGAAAAATCTCAATTTCATCTATTTTATTTTTTATTTTATTTATAAAGATTTCATTTATTTATTTTAGTGAGAGAGAGCTGAAGCAGAGAGAGGAGCAGAAGGGGAAAGACGGAGGGAGAGGGACAAGCAGACTCCATGTATCCAGCTTCCAGAGCCTGGAGCCAGATGAGGAGCTCAATCTCAGGACCCTTAGATTATGACCTCAGCTGAAACCAAGAGACAGCCACTTAACCAACTAGCCACCTACACAGGTGCCCCATCAATCTGATCTTATTTTAGAGTACTAACTTAACCTTACATTCTCAGAAAAATGTCCTATTCACTTGATTTTTTTTTTCAAATAGGAGAATGTGAACTCTATCTCTGCTAAAGGGTTGACAAAGCAAATGAATCTGTGAACATGAACTTATGGAAAGATATTTCACATTTTGGCAGAGAACTTTGATCTTTCTGCTGTTCAATTATCATCAAAAACTTGCTTGCAGAGACACTGGATCAAAGTGGTGGAAGAAGGAGCAGAAATGGATTATGTTCACTTCCAATATCTCATTGAAAAAGCTAGAAAATTATATATATATAATAAGGTATATATGTATATACCTGAAGGAAAAGCTGGAAAATTCACAGTGCTGAGCTAAAACAATTTACCTGCCCCATCTTTTGGCAAATTGTAGGTTTGGAGAGATTTCTGTCCTTTGATGTATAAATAAGGAGATGGAAAAAATATCATGAGGCTTAGAAGAGAGACTGATGCACAAGAGAAAGGTGGCAAAAATGCTGAAAGAGCTTACTTTGAACATGATTTTCTATAGAAAATATAAGTAAAATATAAAACATATGGTAGATGTTCCCAATAAGATACAAACAGTATGAAAAACAAAGTGCAGGGTGATATATGTCATATGTTCTTCAGACCTAACACAATTTAGGTCTCCTTTCTTGTCAGGCCTGTGGCACTTTATAACCCCACACCTCTGCACTTGCTGTCCTCAAGGTGCCTTACCTCAATCCCAGGCCTCTCAAATCCCATTCATGCTGCCCACACGCTCCCTCCTCTGAAAGCCTTCTCAGCCGCTGCAGGCACCTCCTCACTGATTTCTCTACACACCAGCCCAATGGGTTTTCACACGCGAGCACCAGACATTTCAAGTAGTATTTATAACTCACAATAGAATAACCATGAGTTCTCAAGGCCAGGACTTGTATTTCATTGATTTCTATACCCCTTACTCATCATAGTTTCTGACATACAATTAGTATATACAACGAAGAATAATAAAAAAATGAGATCCTCTGAAAGGTAAGGATAGGTGACAACCTCTTTTTATCACTAGGTCCTCAATGATTGTTAGTAGGAGAAAAACAAAGGATAAGGGGGAATGAGGAAATGAGAAAAATAATGAAAACATATTGTGCTCAAAACACTGAAGGGCTGATTATATACTAAAGGGGCATTTGACATCTTTTCCTCCTTTTCAAAGAATTATATGTTTAGCATATTGCCACAGAATAACTCATTGACCCTTGGGACATGACATAATGGCCAATGGCAGCCATCTTTCCGTAAGGGATTAGTGCAGTACCAGAAATCCTCCACTGAAAAATGGATAAAATGGATACTTCAAAGTTTATTGGCAAATTGATTTTGGAAAACTTGAATAGCGTTTCCCCTTAGAAACAGTGTGCAGAAGTCCTTAAACCAGACTGCAAACACTTATTTCACCCAGAAGGCTGCTAGATTATATCAGTAACTAAACTGAGATTTTTTTCAGCTCCATCACCAGATAGCCAAATGGTTATGTAACCAAAATGGCACTTCCTGCCTGTCTCACAGATGTGCTGTGAATCAACTAAAATAAGGCAAGTGAAACTCTCCGAAGAGTGCACCAGGCTGTAATAGCCACTAGCTTAGCTATTATAAAACCCAACTGCACTTCTGCAGGAAAATGCATACTCCCTCTGCGGATGACTCCAACATGGCAGTGCGAGGACTCCTCTCTGTTCCTGGCATCATTTGGCCTTATGATCTGGTGCTCACATGTGTGGGGATTAGGAACAGAAACAACAGTTGTCTGTGGAACATACATAAAAGGTCAACCCAAGTGTCTACTGATTTATAGGAGAAAGTCATTAAGGGGATGATCATGAGGATGACAGCATTTCAAAAGTACGTCAAGCTATCCGAGATTTAAGTATAAGCAACGCTGGCACAGGTGGGATAACAACGATGAGGTTGGGGCTGACTCAGATTCAATGCAATCTCCTGACCTTTCCTGTCAAACAGTAGCTTGAAGCACTTCCCATGCTGTTTCCTCTTCTCAGACAGCCCTTGCTTTTTGTTGGCAGCTCCTGGAAAGCCTGTTTGTTGACAGTTTATCCCACTTCGTAAAGCTTGTCTACTGTGCAATCCCGGCAGTTTTCCAGGTAGTTGGCACCTTGTTCCAGGTGGTTGGCACCTCTTAGGCTTACACTGCATACCTCTGTGATGATATGTATTGCATTTTGCATTGGTCTGAGAAGCAGATTATATCTGGAGTCCCCAGTAGGCTGAGTACAGAAAAGCCAAATGCTCCAGAGAGTCCTCTCTAAAAAAGGAATCCTAAAGATTTCAGGGCTGCCCAAGCTCACACACAGTACCACTCCAGGCAGAAACAGGTGAAGAACTCTCCTCCCCCATTCCAGTCTTGAGTCGAAAAGGCTTGTCCATCAATGGGCAAGCCCATCCTGGCTGAGAAATCAGTGTGTCTGGAGAGAAGCTGCCTCATTGCATGACATGCTGTGCCTGCGTCTGTAAGGCTTTTCCTGAGTCAGCTTCCTCCACTTCCACCCTCCTTTCTTCTCTCCTGTGTGTTCAGGGTCTCTCTGCTTTATCTACCTTGTGTCTGGTTCAGCCCCAGCTCCAGCTTTGCCACCTTGGATTTAGCTGACGCTCCTTGCCTTGACAATTGGCTACTTATATCAGGGCCTCTTTGGCTTTTCCAGGTACCCTCTTTTGAGAATTCCCCACATGTGATGGGCCCAGAGAGCAGAGTTTGGCACTCTGGGAATACTTCTCTAAATCACCACACTTATGTTTCTGTCTTACCCAGTAAAGTGACAGACATCACTCTCCAGTCTGTCTGGCTACTGCAGGAAAAAATGGTACAACCAGTCAGAAATGCAGACGGTCCCTCTCTCTCTCTGCCCTTGCCTCCTGCTATATGTCATCTGACAGGAAGCCCTGGACCTCCTCTCTGGCCAGAATCCAGTTCTGCACCAGCTCTATGGATGGAGGCAGCCCAGCCCATGGCTCCAAGGCCTGCTTATCTTGCTTATACCACCAAGGACTCAAGTCATTCATCTTCCACACCCTGAAGAACTGACTTATGAACCAGCAAACCCAAGTCTTTAGAGGCAAAGTTCTTTCTTTCTTTCTTTTTTTTTTTTTTGAGGCAAAGTTCTTTCCAAATAATTCATATTTTATTTCAAATTTTCCTGCGGGAGCCCAATGTGGGGTTTGAACTCACAATCCTCAGATCAAGACCTGAGCAAAAATCAAGAATCCAATGCTTGGCTGACTGAGCCATCCAGGCTCTTTCTTTTTTACACGGAAGAAACCAAATCTTTTTTACTTACATCACCCTGACAAAGTCCTTACTGGTTTTTGGTCAGCCTCCCCCACTGAGAAATCTTTAATTTATGTGAAAAGGAAGTGGAATGCCACTTGATAGCAGATTTCAGCTAATCAGATGTATTGAAAATGAAGGTAAGAAACACCACAAAGATGCAAACTAGACTGTAATTTAGGAAAAGGCAGCATCTATTATTGGAGTACTGAGCAAAACCAGAGAGGAACAAACAAAAGATGTGTCTTAAATCCTTGGTCTGCAACTGTGAGCAAGCTCAGGTACACTTAGGCACTGCAGGCAGTTTCCTCATTCATATAAAGGAAAAAAGGACCAGCGATTATAGTCTTTTCTAGGTCTACTATTTCATTATTCTATAACCAAAATCAGTCTGAGTTTACAAATTTCTATTCCATAAACTTATTTATAAGCCTAAAAAGAAATTAAAACGTATGAAAATATAAATACTTAAGACCAAGGAATTTTTAAAAAATACGTTCTAAAGGAACATTTGTTATTCACTGCTAGTAAGCATGAATCTATTACGAACATCTCACTATTGAAGTCTAACATTTCTCAAACAAAAAGTGATGCAATTTTAATAAGTTTGCCTTTGGATCCCATTCCTTTTCACTATTTTGAGATGCATTTCTATCTACTTATCATAATCTACCACTATATCCCCATATGTGTGTACACACACATACACACATACACACACACACAAAATGGGAAAGCCAAGAAATACCAGGGTTAGCTCTGACCAAAGAGGAAGAAATGGGACTTACAGGAGCTGCAGAGTTTTTGACTGTGACACTGGGGGTGGTGGCTCGGAGGGCTCCACTCACACCATGGTAGTATTTGAAGCAGATCTTAGTTTCAGCTGAAAAACAAAAATTGCACGGTACTGAGAAGCAGAGTAGAACCCACAAAGATACATCCATTTCCAGAGGGACACCCCAGGAACTGCCATGTAGTTCCTCCTATGAGGCAGGCAGGCCACATCTGATGATGCTTATTCAACTTGTGGCTCCTTGGACAGATCTGACATCTTTCTAAATATCTGTCATCAAAAATTGGTCTTTGTACCCAAGTGAAATCTATTATTCCAACTTCTTGGAATGGAATAATTCTCAGCATCCATCCTATCCCATTAGAGGTTATTTGTTTTAAACCCTTAATTCTAAGATTCTAGGTGGTTTGATGCCTACCACCAGTCCACCAGTTCTGTAATTTTTGGTTATTTAATTGTGATTAGTGGTTTGTATCTTGGCAATTTGGAGGAGGACTTTGAGAAGTTACTGAAATACATGGATGGGAGGCATATTTTATATTTTCTAAACCAAGATACACATCAACGATAAACTCTTTGCATCATAGTTTGCTTTTCTTCAAAATCCTGTCTATGTAAATAGAAAAGATATGGTCTTGGGGGCCTACGCTGCCTGAGTTTGCATTTCAACTGCATTATTGACAATCTGTGAGACACAAGCAAGTCCCTTAACTTCCCTCAACTCATGTTCCTTGTAAAATAAATAGAACTAACGATAGTACCTACCTCACAAGGTATTGGACAAGTAAATAAAAGTTCTTAAAGTGCAAATAGTGCATGATGAGCATGATGACTAAAGACAAAATCTGTGGCCAACCTGAGTCTAGTTCATTTGAAGGTGACCTGCTTTTCCCAATTTACTGTTTGTAGGATTTTTCCTTTAAATTTGAAAAATTTGCCGGGCTATGTGTTAGCCCTTTGTATTAATTTTGTTTGCAACAACATGAGAAATCTCCACTTTGAGATCCTGTTTCTCAAATCTGGGAATTTGTCATCATTGATAATGTTTCAAAAAATAATGTCCACAATTTTCTTAGTGTGTATTTTAGATATGCTCTTTACAGAAAATATAGACAATGAGAAAAGTATAAAAAAATTTTCCGTGACTGTCCTTATTAACATATAAGATTATAAGCTTTAATATTATATGTAATACAGTAAAATAATAATGTAATAAAACTGCATTTTAAAAATTAGCATTAAACAAACAGGTTCAACTATCAAACCTTTGTTGACAACATTCTTTGCATTGAATTGATTTGTAATTTTAAGTGTTCCTGTAATTTTGAAAATTTGGGCTGTTCCCTAAAAATGAATGACTTTTTGAAAATTATGTGGAGTTCAAGTTTGCTCCCTAGGATAATGGAGCAAAACATGATGGTTACCCACCCAATATCCATTCTCCCTTTCCTCCTTAATGACAAAATCTCAATTTTATTTTGGGTGGCAATGTCCAACTAAAATACTATGTTTTGGAGCCTCCCTTGCAGATAACATTTTTGTTGTTTTCTATTGTTACTTTGGGGTTTCTGTTATCTGTAAACTTTATTATATGTAGAAAGGCTTCTTGACATAGAAAATATGAGTATTGCAATATTATTCTTTAGAAGATGTGAATATTTTAAGGATTCTCCCTTTTTGTGGCCAATCTGCTTTCCAAAATGCACTTTACACTTTCATGAGAAAATGTAGCTCTGACCATTTAATGGAACCCTTGTTAATATTAAGCATTATCAACTAAATATAAGCTTAAAATAATATTTGACTTTTATTCCATGTATTTGATTAATAGTGAGATTAAACATTTTTTCATCAAATTTTAATTAGCCATTTGTATTTACTCTTTCTTATCCATTGAACCATACTTGTCATGATTTCCCACTGCCTGGATGAAACCTGAGTGCCCACCTTTTAGTGGATATGTTTTTAATTCAGATATGTCAACACTTTCCATTTCCCTTCTTGAGTTATTCTTTCCCTGTGATGATTTTGCATTATTGTTGATTGCCTTTAAGGTCTTGGTGGACAATCTTACAACCTAGTTCTGCATTCCCCAAGGCACCTGCATTCCCCAAGTTGCACCTATGTGCAACTTGTCTGCACATAGTTAGGTATACACATCCAGATCCACTATTGCTTCAGCCTGGAAGGCAAATGTCTTATAGGTTAGGGATCATGGAGGGACACTGAATAAAGCAGTGAGCCTATATAACTGGGCAACCTCACTGAGCCTGTGCAATTCAAGTAACTCTGTCTGTAGGTGCCAGTGACATTAGCAAGGAGGGGCCAATAATCTCACCTCAAGCACAGTTGGATGGAAGGAAATTTTAGATAATGGGCATTCTGAACAGGCACTACTAGCTTCCCTTTCAAATAAAATTATTCCAATGCCTTTAAGTAAGAATGATCAGGGTAGGTAAGAACCATATGATCCTCTCAGAAAAAGCATTTGACAAAATAGAGCATGCATTCCTGATAAAAATCTTCAAAGTAGGGATAGATAGAACATACTTCATCAGCATAAAGTCCATATATGAAAGACTCAAGGCTAATATCACCTTCAAAGTGGAAAAACTGAGAGCTTTTCCTCTACAGTCAGGAACAAGACAGGGATGTCCACTCTCACCATTATATTTAACACAATACTGGAAGTCTTAGCCTCAGCAATCAGACAACAAAAAGAAATAAGGCAACCATATTGACAGGGAGAAGTCAAACTTCCACTCTTTGCAAATGACACAATACTCTATGTAGAAAACCTGGAAGACATCACCCCTCCATTGCTAAACCTAATACATGAATTCAGCAAAGTTGTAGGATATAAAATCAATGTACAGAAATCTGTTGCATTTCTATACACCTATAATGAAACACCAGAAAGAGAAATCAAGGAATTGATCCCATTTACAATTGCACCAAAACACATAAAATACCTAGAAATAAATCTAACTAAAGAAGTAAAATATCTGTACTCTGAAAACTATAGAATACTTGTGAAAGAATTTGAAGAGGACACAAAGAAATGGAAAAGCATTCCATGCTCATGGATCAGAAGAACAAACATTGTTAAAATGTCTATATTACCCAAAACAATCTACATATTTAATGCAATCCTTTTCAAAATACCACCAACATTTTTCACAGAGCTAGAATGAACAATCCCAAAATTGGCACGGAACTACAAAAGACCCCAAGCAGCCAAAGCAATCCTGAAAAAAGAAAAGCAAAACCAGAGACATTATGATTCTGGACTTTGAGCTATATTATAAAGCTCTAGTCATCAAGACAGTATGGTACTGGCACAAAATCAGACACACAGATCAGTGAAACAATAGAAAATCCAGGAGTGGATTTAATCTTTGACAAAGTAGGAAAGAATACCCAGTGGAAGACAGATAGTCTCTTCAACAAATATGTTGAGAAAACTGGACAGCAATATGCAGAAGAATAAATCTGGACCACTTTCTTACACCGTACACAAAAATAAATTCACAATGGATGAAAGACCTAAATGTGAGACAGAAATCTATCAAAATCCTAGAGGAGGACACAAGCAACTTTTTTGACCTCGGCAGTAGCAATGTCTTACTAGACACATCATCAGAGGAAAGGGAAACAAAAACAAAAATGAACTATCAGGACTTCACACCAAAATAAAAAGTTTCTTCACAGTGAAGGAAACAACAAAACTAAAAGGCAACATATCAAATGGGAGAAGATACTTGGGTTAGTATCTGATAAAGGGTTAGTTCCAAAATCTATAAAGAACTTATCAAACGCAACACCCCCAAAGTAAACCATCCAATTAAGAAATGGGCAGAAGACATGAATAGAACATTTTTCCAAGGAAGATATAGACATGGCTAACAGACTTATGAAAAGATGCTCAACATCACTCATTATCAGGGAAATACAAAACAAAACCAAAATGAAATACCAATTCATACCTGTCAGAATGGCTAAAATTGAGGATGTGGAGAAAGGGGAATCCTCTTACACTGTCGGTGGGAATACAAACTGATGCAGCCACTCTGGGGGACAGTATGAAGGTTCCTCAGAAAGTTGAAAATAGAACTACTCTATGATCCAGCAATTGCACTACTAGGTATTTACCCAAAGGATGCAAAAATACAGATACAAAGGGGTACATGCACTCCGATGTTTATAGCAGCATTATCAACAATAGCTAAACTATGGAAAGAGCCCAAATGTCCATTGCCTGATGAATGGATAAATAAAATATAGTGTATATATATATATGTATATATATACAATGTGATATTACTCAGCCATCAAAAAGAATGAAATCTTGCCATTTGCAACAAAATGGATGGAGCTAGAGTATTATGCTAAGTGAAATAGGTCAGTAGGAGAAAGACCCATATGGCTTGATCTCACTCATGAGGAATTTAAGACAGAAAATAGATGAACATATGGGAAGGGGGAAAAGAAGAAAAAAAAGAGAGAGGAAACAAACCATAAGTGACTCTTAACAATAGAGAATGAACTGATTTGATAGAGGGAGGTGGGTGAGGGATGGGCTAGATGGCTATTAAAGAGGGCACTTGTGATAAGCACTGGGTATTGTATGTAAAGTGATGAATCCCTGAATTCTGCTCCAGAAACCAATATTGCACTATATGTAAACTAACAAAATTTAAATTAAAAAAACATTGATGAGAGAAACTCAGGGTGCACAAAAAATGGAAAGACATTCTCTGCTCATGAATTGGAAGAATATTGTTAAAATGTATATACTACCCAAAGCAATCCATACATTTAATGCAATCCATGTCAAAATACCAATAGCATTTGTCACAGAACTAGAGCAAAAGATTCTAAAATTTGTATGAAACCACACACACACAAAAACCCAAATAGCCAAAGCAATCTTGAAAAAGAAAAGCAAAGTTGGAAGAAGCACAATTCCAGACTTCAAGTTATATTGCAACGTTGTAGTCATCAAAACAATATGGTACTGGCACAAAAATAGACACAGAGTTCAATGGAACAGAATAGGAAACCCAGAAATTAATCTTCAACCATATGCTCAATTAACTTTCAACAAAGTAGGAAAGAATATTCAATGGAAAAGGACAGTCTCTTCAACAAATTGTATTGGGAAAACTGGACAGCAATATACAACGAAAGAAATTGGATCGCTTTCTTACACCACACACAAAAATAAATTCAAAATGGATTAAAGACATAAATGTTATACCTGAAACAAACAAACAAACAAACAAACAAGGCCCAGAAGAGAACACAGACAGTAACTTCCATGACATCAGACATAGCAACTTTTTTGCAGATATGTCTCCTGAGATGAGGCAAATAAAACCAAATATAAACTATTGAGACTTCATCAAAATAAAAAGCTTCTGCACAGTGAAGGAAACAATCAACAAAAAGTAGAAAGCAACCTACAGAATAGGAGAAGATATTTGCCAATGACACATCTTATAAAAGATTAGTATCCAAAGAACTAATAAAACTCGACACCCAAAATACAAAGAATCCAATTAAAAACTGGGCAGAAGACATGAACAGACATTCTCTAAAGAAGATATCCAGATGGCCAACAGACATGAAAAGATGTTCATCATCACTTACCATCAGGGAAATGCAAATTAAAACTACAATGAGCTATCATTTCACACTGGTCAGAATGGCTAAAATCAACAACATAAGAAACGACAGGTGTTAGCAAGGATGTGGAGAAAAAGGAGCCCTCATGCACTATTTGTGGGGATTCAAAGGGGTATGGCCACTGTAGAAAACAGTATGGAGATTCCTCAAAAAGTTAAAAATAGAAACACCCTGCAATCCCGAAATTTCCCTACTGAGTATTTACTGAAAAAATACAAAAACAATGGGCAGCCTTGGTGGTTCAGCGGTTTAGTGCCTCCTTCAGCCTAGGGTGTGATCCTGGAGACCCAGGATGGAGTCCCACGTCAGGCTCCCTGCATGGAGCCTGCTTCTCCCTCTGTCTGTGTCTCTGCCTCTCTCTGTGTGTCTCTCATGAATAAATAAATAAAATCTTAAAAAAAAAAAAAAACAGGGGATCCCTCGGTGGCTCAGCGGTTTAGCGCCTGCCTTCGGCCCAGGGCGCGATCCTGGAGTCGCGGGATCAAGTCCCACGTCGGGCTCCCTGCATGGAGTCTGCTTCTCCCTCTGCCTGTGTCTCCACCTCTCTCTCTATGTGTCTATCATGAATAAATAAATAAATCTTAAAAAAAAAGCAAAAACACTAATTCAAAGAGATACATGCACTCTTATGTCTAGAGCAGTGTTATTTCCGATAGCCAAATTATGGAAGAAGCCCAGGTGTCCATCAATTAATGAATGGATAAAGAAGATGTGGTGTGTGTGTATAATGGAAATTTATTCAGACATAAAAAGAATGAAATCTTGCCAATTGCAACAATGTTGATGGAACTTGAGGGTATTATGCTAAGTGAAAGAAGTCAATCAGAGGAAGACAAATACCATATGATCTCACTCATATGTGGAATGTAAGAAAAAAAAGAAGGGGAAAAAGTCAGAGACAAATCAAGAAACAGACTTTTAGTTAAAGAGAACAAACTGATGGGTACTGAAGGGGAAGTGGGTGGAAGAATGGGTTAAATGGGTGACGGGGATTAAGGTGTGCACTTGTCTGATGATCACAGGATGATGTATGGAATTGTTGAATCACTAGATTGTACACCCACAACTAATATAACACTGTATGGCTAACTAACTGGAATTAAAATTAAAACTTAAAAAAAGAAAATTAAACTAAAACTTAAAAAAATAGAACTACCATAGGATCTGGCAATCCTACTGGGTATTTATCCAAAAGAACCAAAATCAGGATCTTGAAGAGATATTTGCACTTCCATGTTCACTGGACCACTATTCACAATAGCCAGGATGTGGAAACAACCTAAAGGTCCATGAATGGATGAATAAAGAAAATATGGTATATATAACTATATATATATATATATGTATATATATATATGTATATATATCTTCAAAAAGAAGGTCTTCAAAAAGAAGGAAACCTAAAATATGCAACAACATGGATGAAACTTGAGGGCATTATGCTAGGTGAAATAAGTCAGTCACAGGACAAATACTGTCTGATTCCACTGCTACGTGGTATCTAAAATAGTCAAATCATTGAAGCAGAGAGTAGAATTATGGTTTCCAGAGGCTGTCAGGAAGAGGGAAATAGGGAATTGAAAAATCAATGGTGTAAACTGTCAGTTACACAAGATAAGTAAGTTCTAAGTTGTATTAAATTATTCCTATAGTTATCAATACTATATTGTGCTGGTAATATCTGGTAAGAGGGTGTATCTCATGTTAAATGTGTTTACTACAACAGAATAAAAGTAAAAATAGTAAAAATAGAAAAATAAAAGTTATAACAAACTGGTCTTAACAGTTAATTAGCATTTAACATGTACCAGATCATAGTCATGTCATTTTGTAATTTTGATTCTCACAAAATACCTACAAAGTGTAGGAATTATTATTAATCTTTTTTTAAGTGCTTAGTACAATGCTTGGCATATAATAAGGCCTCAACAAATGTCATCTATCATTCTTTTTTTTTACATCTAAAAGCAATGAGGCCAAAATGTGAAGCTAATTATACAAGGTCACACAATGGTTGGTTCATGGAATCTGGGATTTTAGTAAACATATTAACTTTCCATTTTGATTTGTCTTTTAAAAACTTGTAATAAGTCAAGATTGTTGACAATCTTGTAGGCAATAGCAAACTTACACTTACACTGCAGTACTAGGTAATGCAGAAAACATCTAGTAAGGCTGGAAAGATACAGACATAAGTCTTCCAGAAGTAAGAGTGCCAGATAAAATATAGGATACTCAATTAAATTTGAGTTTCAGATAAACAGAGGATACATTTTAGTATAAGTCTGTTCCAATTATTACATGGAACAGACTTATACTAGAAAAGATATTCATTGTTTACTTCAAATTTAAATTTAGGAAGGTAGTCTTGGGATATTTCCCCTCTAAAATTGGAAATCCTAGCCTGAAGTCATCAGAGACCTGGTAAGACAATGGGAATACCGAGGACGACAAGATTCAGAAAAAGAAAACTATAGATGGGCCTAGGATTTGGGGTTGCTGTTTCCCTAGTTGGTGCTGGGGGTTGTGCTGATTCTAAAAAATGCAGCTGAGAAACTGAAAAAAGTGAAAAGAACTCCTTTCAGACTTGTAGGGCTAAGGGGATCAAATTAAGGATTTAGAAACTGCCAAAGAGGAGGACTCTGGTAAATCCTTCATGATTCAAGTTGGAACTCTGAACAGCAGAAAAGATCTGCTGTTGAGAATATACCTGCTCTTGCCCTTCAAATCATTTCAAGTCTTGAAATTCAATTGAGCTTATTCTGGATTGCTAGAATATCACCCAGAAGGAAATGTAAATCCTCTTAGGAGGGAAAGAACATCATTCTAAGTCTCAAATTATTTCTACAAATTTTCATTTACAATGTCTAGTTCTCAATGAAAATGGTCCAGGCACACTAAGCAACATACAAAATACCAATAAAAAAGTGGGCTTTATAAGTTAACTCATATGGCTTCTAGATATGGGTGTTACCAGACACAAGCTTTATTGAACATATACTGAAAACGTTCAAGGAAATAAAAGACAAGATCGAAAATATCAACAAAGAATGAAGCCTATAAAAATGAACCAAACGGAAATTCTGGATCTAAAAAACTACAATTTTGAAATAGTGTACTCAATAGATGGATTTTAAAGTAGATTACACAAAACACATGAGCATATTTAGGGAACTGGAATATAGGTCAGGAAAAATTTCAGAATGAAGCACGCAGAGAAAAAAGGTATAAAATATAAAAGAGAAGAAACATATGGGATACTAGGGGGTGGTCTAAAATATGTATAAATTGAAATCCAAAAGAAGAGGAGAGAGACAATGGTGTTAAAGCCAAAAATTCTCCAAAAGTGAAAATTTTCCAAAAAGTTCCAAAAGTTATAAAAAACATCTAGCGATAGATTCAAGAAACTCTATGAATCCAAAAAGAACACAGCACACAGACATCACTGTAAAACTTTGAAAAAGAATAGAAAAATCACATCTCCAACCAATGAAATTAAGAGCTAGATTATCTTCATAGGAACAACAATTTGACAGAGGACTATTCAGTATCAACAGAAACCACAGAAAACAAAGGAATGACAGCTTTACTGTGTTAAAATATAACTGTTATGTAGAATTCTGCAACCCAGAAAAATATTCTTTAAGAATAAGGTGATTATTCCCATTGCTGTCTGGACATTGCACAGATTGCCAGCACCATGAATATCTGAACTTCATAGCAAATTTTTAGCTATCCATATGTTACAATGTCTGCAAAGCAGAAATGCCCAAATCTTATGAATCAAAATATGATCAGAGTTGATGACTGAGAAAGACACTTGGACCAGCACAGAAGTAAAATGCCTTCCTTTGTGAACCACTTATTTGTGCAGAAAGAAACAAATTACCTATGCAATAACATTCTGTAGCAAGAAAAAGGAGCTTAAATCTACCAATATTTCATTTGTGAAAGAGATGTGAGACATCCAGGAAAAGCAATTTTAAGAAGTTATAATAATTGCATGAGAGTCAGTCCCAACAGTTATCTAAAGGAGTAATGGAGAGTACAATATTTTCAAATGCTCAAAAAGATCAAGAAGCAATGGAGAGGAAGTGGAGATAAAAGAATTCTCATGTACTGTTGGTGGGAATGCAAATTGGTGCAGCCACTGAGGAAAATAGGATGGAGGTTACTTAAAACATTAGAAAGTAGAATGATCATATGATCCCATAATTCCACTACTGGGTATTTACCCAAAGAAAATGAAAACACTAATTTGAAAAGATATATGCACACCTATGTTTATTGAAGGATTATTTACAATAGTAAATAAAGATATGGAAGGAGCCATTCCAAGATATGGAAGGAGCCCAAGTGTCTATTGATAGATGAATTGCTAAGGAAACTGTGATATATACACACACACACACACACACACTACACACACATACACACACACACTGGAATATTACTCAGCCATTAAAAAAATGAAATCTTGTCATCTCCAATGACATGTGTGAAGTTAAAGGGTATAATGCTAAGTGAAATAAGTCAGAGAGAGACAAACACCATATGCTTGCAGTCATATGTGGATGTAAAAAACAAAACAAAGAGACAAAAACACAGACTCTTACAGCACTATATGTTAATTATACCTCAGTAAAAAAAACAATAAGATACAAATTAAATTTTGAATTTGAAGAATACTTAGCTTCAGTAAGAGGAAGTATTAAGAGCAATATTTTTAAAGAAATAATCAACATTAATGATATAAATCTTCTTAGGTCTCCCAGTCTACCCTACATAGCAATATGTTCTTTTGTGTTTGTTTTTTTCATAAAATGGAATTAAATAGAAAAAACAATATTGAATTAAATAGATTTTAAAAAATAGGTAGCTTAGACAAAGGCTGTGATTTTTGACAAAAACAAAAGGAAGGACTTCCTAATAAACGGGAATAAATGGAATTAGTGTTCATTGACAAGGTGTCTAACATTGAAGATTCCATGATATATGTAAATAGTTAATACTGGAAAAGTTTTAATTAAAGCTGATATTGTCTGTTAGATATCTTGAAGGCAGAGTTTTATTAAAGCCTCTCATGTATCAGGCTCTGGTTTTGGACTGATATCAGAATGAAGCAGTCACCTTTTATATACGATGTCCTATAATATTTCATTTTAGCAGTTTGCATTCAAGAACTCCTTCAAAAAAAGAAAATTATGTAAGTGTGAAAGCCATAAGAAGTTGTACCTATGATCTCATTCATATGTGGAATTTAAGAAACAAAACAGAAGATCATAGGGGAAGAGAGGAAAAAATAGAACAAGACAAAATCAGAGAGGAAGACAAATCATAAGAGACTCTTAATCATAGGAAATAAACTGAGGGTTGCTGGAGGGGTGGGGGTGGAGGGATGGGGTAACTGAGTGATGGACATTAAGGAGGGCACGTGATGTAATGAGAACTGGGTGTTATATAAAACTGATGAATCACTGAACTCTATATCTGAAACTAATAATACATTATATATAAATTTAATTTAAATTTTAAAAATGCAAAAATCCTGTCATTTGCAAAGATGTGGATGGAACTAGAAGGTATTATACTAAGTGAAATAAGTCAATCAGAGAAAGACAATTATCAGATGATCTCACTCAAATGGAAAATTTAAGAAATGAAACAGAGGATCATAGGGGAAGCAAGAAAAATAAAATAAGACAAAATCAGAAAGGGAGACAAACCATAAGAGATTCTTAATCATAGGAAACAAACTGAAGGTTGCCGGAGGGGGTGGGAGGACAAGCCAACTGGATGATGGGCATTAAAGAAGGCACGTGATGTAATGAGCCGGGTATTATATAAGACTGATGAATCAGTGACCTCTACCTCTGAAAACCAAAATACATTATATGTCAATTAATTGAATTTAAAAAAAAGCAGTTGTACTGAAAAAACTTTGTTCTATTATAAATAGCTCTGAAAAAAATGGTGTTTTCACCTGGCACTCAAATGATATTTTTGTAGTAAAATTCTTATTCAAGTAAAATATGACTATTAGAAAAAAAGAAAACCTTACTGTATTACAGAATATCAAATTGATTTGTCAAAATTTTGTAATTTGGAAGATATTATCTCACTTAAATCTGTACTTCCAGAAGTGGTTTAGAATGTTGTATTATGGACTAATTATATTAACTTTGTAATTTGAAAATAATTGAAAAAAATGAAGTCATAAATTTTGAATAAGCAGAGGAGATATTCGATCTTTAAGTATTTCAGATTTGCTTAACTTATAAAAATTTCGACGTGATAAACTTATGTTTCTCTAGTAGCTAAATTATGATTACTTCAATGAAAAATATTTAAATATAACTTGTTTCTGAAGTAATTATAATAACTGACATATTTCTTTTTACATGAAGAACTGTACACTATTTAAATAATTTCCTATTTTCTTCTGTTTATGATTTAAACAGAAGAGCTGAAATTAAGAACTGTACATTATTTAAATAATTTCCTATTTACAGCAGCATAAATCCTATGTTAATGCTTCCAAATATGGTACCACAGAGAAGAAAGAGCTTGATCCAAATGAACCATTACATAAAATAATATTCCAACTTTAATTTATGGGCAATATTTATTTCAGGTGCTAGACGGCCAATTCTAAGCTCAACAATGATCCAATAAAAGTATTTTGTTTCCTGTTTCAGTGCTGGTTATTAGATAAGTATTTCTGGTCTCTAGGATCATTGCTTGTGGAGTATTTGCTAAAAGGCAATTAGAGGCTTCCTCTTCCTTCTAGAATAGATTAATTGTAGCAGATAAATGCTTCTGCTGCTAACTCAGTAAGCTGATTTTGAAACAAAATGTTTAAGGCACTGCAGAACATTGGAAACAACAAGAGCTACACATTCTAGACAGGAGGCACTAGTTAGGGGACTGATAACCTTCAGACCCTTTCCTTAGTGGCAGAGACCAGCAGAGCTGCTGCTGGCCATGTGGGGCCAGAGTGACAGGACTGGAGACCTCAATAACCAGCTGATTTCTCCTTAGACCTTTGGCAAATCCTAAGCTTTTAGGACAAAAGGCTAAAAATCTAATCATGGAAACATCTGAAAAGTAGAACCCAAATATTTTGTCTCTTTGTAGTGAGGAGGCCTGGCAGAGAGAGGGTCAGGGAAGCGTCCCTGGTGAAAACCCTTGGCTCTCTATGTAAGCCCTGGAGAGGGGTCCCCAGGAACATGGTGAGCCAAAGGGAGATTTTGACTTACCGAGACAGCACTGTACCTCATTCAGCGCATCCTCTCTTTGGGCCACCACCATCAGCACCTCCACCCCTGAGCTGAGGAAAGGGCAAATGCTCTCCAGGGGAAGATGCCACTGACAAAGTTTCTACATTTCCCAGCCAACATGCGATGATGGATAGAAAATTGCCATGTACAGTAAAAGACAGAAGTAACTGACCTAAAGCCAAGAACCAAAAATGGAAATAGAATCCTGACACTGAAGTCATTAAGCAAAGACTTTCTTTTTCTAATTTAAATTTAATTAATTAACATATAATGTATTATTAGTTTAGTGATTCATCAGTTGCATACGACACCCAGTGCTCACTACATCAAGCACCCTCCTTAATCCCCTTCACCCAAGAAAAGACAAAAGAAAACAGATAAAGTGCAACCTTTGTCAGAAAATCAGAACCAACAGAAATGAATCAAATAGTGACTTTATTATTGAAAAACAGAAGAGCTGAAATTAAGAACTTAATACCTGGGCTTAGCAGCATAGCATATTTAGCAGGAAAAGGGGCAGCAAGATGCATTCATAGAGTACATCCAGATTGAAGGAAGAGACAGAAAAAAGAATAATAAATACAGAAGGGAGAACAAGGGATATAAGGGACAGTAGAATGACTGGAATCCCAGAGAACTGGGAAAAGTAGTAAGGAGATAGTAATAGTTTATCAGCTAGCCTCAGGATAAATCACTCATAAAAACATCATAATTCAACTGCTGAAAACAAAAGACAAAGGGAAAAGTCTTAAAAGCATCAGAGGAAAAATTCCACATTATTTTCAGAGGAATGACAGAAATTCTAACATGACTTTTCAGAAGACAGAGAAATAACATTCCTAAATGCTATAGAAAATAACAGCTAGCCTAGAATTTCATATAACTGTGAAAGTATTTTTCAGAAGTCAAAGGGATATAATAACAGATAAACAAAAACTGTGGGGTTCATCACGAGGAGGCCTGCACTAAAAGAAATCCAGAAAAGAAGCTCTTTCCTTTTAGAAGGAGAATGATCCCAGGCAAAAACAGAGATGTGCAAGGGCTTGCACTAAATGGCAGCACAGAAGTTGGACCCTAGGGTTGTCTCATCCCCTGAAAACAGCTGGATAACTATCAAATCAGCCCGAGGACGGACAGAACAAATTCCACAACCAGAGTGAGAGAAGAAGACACCTCAAGGAAGGTAGGCAGCACAGAGACTTGGTTTGGGGCTGAAATGGACCACTGGGGCTGCAGGGAAGAGGGAGCTGCGGTTGCAGAGAGATGCATGTGCATGGTGGGGGGTACACACAGGGGAATGAACAAGGAAAACATTTCCCCAAAGCCATTGGTTGTGAAAATAAGAGGGGTTAATTTTCAGGAGTCCTTGCAACAAACAGAGCTTGAACACTGGAGTTTTAAAGGTCATTGGGCTTGGCTGGGATAGAGCCCTGAGCCTGCTGCCCCTCTCCTGGAGGGAAGCTGGCAAACAACCCGGGGGCAGACAGCATGGAAACAGCAATCTCAGGAGCACCTGGGGCACACAGCGGGGAGACTGTTGACTCTTTTTGGAGCACATCCCTGTGAGGTAGTGTTCACAGAGGCTCCTCTCTCGAACAAAGGAGCCACTTGGCACCATTTCCCTCCCTCACCCCTCACCTCCCACCTGCAGAGGGCAGCTGGCCTAACCCTGGCTGCCTCGCCTGGTTCTCCAAGTCCCAGCCGCCTGTGCTCTGGTGCAGAACTCACCCCCAGGAGACCAGCACAGGCTCCTGCCCACACAACATCCCTAAAGCCTGGAGTTTCAAAAGTCAGTAGCTTGGCTGAGTTAGAGCCCAGAGGGCAATGTGCTACTCCTGGGGAGAAGGCGGGCAAACAACCCAGGGGCAGACAGTGTGAAAATCAAAATAAAAAATGCCTAGGACACACAGAAGGAGATTATTTTCTGTTTTTGGAATGCTTCCCTGGGAGGCAATAGGTACTGAGATTCCTCTCTGGACACAAAAGAGTGGACTGATGCCCTTTCCCCCTCCCACCCCTCAACATAAACGTGGAGCCACCTGCAGGAGGCAGCACAGTGCCTAAGTTGGCTGTCTAATAGAAGGCATATTATCACACCCTATACTCCTGCACTCTGGCAGGCCTGCCCTTCCTGGGCAAGTACACCTCACTGCCAGCATGGTGAGCCCCTTCACTGGAAAACCAATAGAAACCCCTGCCCACACCATATCTCCCAACTAGAGAATTCTGCAGGGGCTTAGTTCTAGTGGAAGTAGTATCAGGTCTTACTTCACAAACAGACCAGAGCACATCTAGTTAAAACTTTCCGCTTCTGGCCAAGTACCAAATACTGCCTACTGCAGGCAAGGAGAGCCTATGCAGACAGCTGACCTGAAGGATGAAGCTGCCAAAACACAGCAGCAGAGAGCACACAGCACCCACCTGAAAAACTCTCTGAAGCACCAGGCCCTAGACACTACAAGGCTTCATAAGACCATTACTTTCAGAGACAGAGCCATAACTGGCTTTTCTAATACATAAAAGAAGGCAGAGACTTAGGCATAATGCCAAGATGGAGGAATTCATCCCACATGAAAAAACAAAATAAGATCACAGCCAGAGATCTAAGAGAAACAGATATAAGTAACATGCCTGATGGAGAATTTAAAGGGATGATCATAAGGATACTTGCTGGGCTTGAGAAAAGAATGGAAACCTTCAGGGAGGCCCTTGGCACACAGATAAAAGAGTTAAGAAACAATCAGCCCGAAATGAAAAATGCAACAACTGAGATTTGAAACACACTGGATGTAATGACCACAAAGCTGGAAGAAGGTGAGGAATGAATTATTGACCTAGAAGACAAAATAATGGAAATAATAAAGCTGAACAAAAGAGAGAAAAAAGAATTATGGATCAAGAGAATAGGCTTAGGGAACTTGGTGTCTCGATCAAATGTAGTAACATTCATATTACAGAAGTCCCAGAAGAGGAGAGAAAAAAGGGGGCAGAAAACTGATTTGAGGAAATAATAGTTGAAAACTTCCATAATCTAGTGAAGGAAACAGATTCCAGAGGCACAGAGAACTCCCATCAAAATCAGCAAAAACAGGCCAGTACCAAGATATATTGTAATTAAATTTGTAAAATATAGTGATAAAGAAAAAAATCTTAAAAGCAGGAAGATGAAAGAAGTCCATAACTTACAGGAAAGACCTGTAAGGCTTGTTGAGATTTCTCCATAGAAACTTGGCAGGCCAGAAGGGAGTAGCATGATATATTCAGTGTGTTGAATGGGAAAAGTCTGCAGCTAAGAATACTCTATCCAGCAAGGCTCTCATTCAGAATTAAAGGAGAGCTAAAGAGTTTCTTGAATAAGTAAAAACTAAAGAAGTTTGTGACTACTACACCAACCCTATTGGAAGCAATATTAAAAGAGACTCTGAGTGGAAAGGGAAGACTAAAAGTGACAGAGACAAGAAAGGAACAGAGAAAATCTCCAGAAAGAGACAAGTAAGAAAATACTCTAAATGAATATCTATCAATAATTACTTAGAATTACTAAAGGCTCCAATCAAAAGATACAGGATATCAGAATGGAGATACACACACACACACACACACACACACACACACACATACATATACTGCCTACAACAGACTCCTTTTAGACTTAAAGACAACTGCATATTGAAAGTGAGGGGATAGAGAAACATTTGTCATCAAATGGATGTCAAAAGAAAGCCAGAGTAGGAATACTTATATTGCACAAACTACACTTTAAACCAAAGACTTTAACAAGATATGAAGGGGGCACTATGTCATAATAAAGAGGAAAATCCAACAAGAAGATCTAACAATTGTAAATATTTATGCCCCTAATATGGGAGCACCCAAATATATAAAACAACTAATAACAAACATAAAGGATCTCATTGATAATAATATGATAATAGTAGGGGACCTTAATACATCAATGGACAGATCATCAAAGCAGAATATCAACAAGGAAACAGTGGCTTTGAATGACACACTGGACCAAATGGACTTAACAGACATATTCAGAACACTGGATCCTAAAGAAGCATTCCTTTTCTTTCTTTCTTTTTTTCTTTCTTTCTTTCTTTCTTTCTTTCTTTCTTTCTTTCTTTCTTTCTTTCTTTCTTTTTTTTTTTTGGTTTTTTATTTATTTATTCGAGAAACAGAGAGAGGGAGAGGCAGAGACACAGGCAGAGGGAGAAGCAGGCAGAGGGAGAAGCAGGCTCCATTGCAGGGAGCCTGATGTGGGACTCAATCCTGGGTCTCCAGGATCACGCCCTGGGCTGAAGGCGGCGCTAAACCGCTGAGCCGCCCAGGCTGCCCAAGCATTCTTTTTCAAGTGCACATGAGACATTCTTCAGAATAAGTCACCTACAAGGTCACAAATCAGGCCTCAAGAAAGACAAAACAATTGGGATCATACCATGCATATTTTCTGATCAGAACACTATGAAACTTGAAGTCAATCACCAAACAAAACAAAACAAAACAAACCCAAAAAAACTGGAAAGGCCTCAAATACATGGAGGTTAAACAACATGTACTACACAATGAACGACCAGGACGAGGAAATCAAAAAAGAAATTTTAAAAAATGCATGGAAACAAATGAAAATGAAAACAAAATGGCCCAAAACATTTGGGATGCAGCAAAAGGCCTACCTCAAGAAGCAAGAAAAATCCCAATTAACCTAACTTTATGCCTAAAGGACCCAGAAAAGAACAACAAACACAGCCTAAAGCCAACAAGAGGAAGGGAAATAGTAAAGATTAAGGCACTAGAACAGTTCAATGAAACCAGGAGCTGATTCCTTGAAAAAAAGTAATAAAATTGATAACACCTTAACCAGACTTATCAAAAAGAAGAGAAAGGACCCAAATAAATAAAATTACAAATGAGAGGAGAAATAACAACCAACACCACAGAAATACAAACAATTGTAAGAGAATATTATGAAAAACTGTATGCCAACAAATCAGGCAAACTGGAAGCAACGGATGACTTCCTAGGAACATATAAACTAACAAAACTGCAACAGGAAGAAATAGAAAATTATAAAAAATTAATAGCCAGCAAAGAAATTGCATCAATAATAAAAAATCTCCCAACAAACAAATATGCAGGCCAGATGGCTTCACAGGGGAATTCTACTAAACATTTAAAGACTTAATACCTATTCTTCTCAAACTATTTTAAGAAATAGAAATGGAAGGAAACATTTAAAATTGTTCTATGAGGCCAGAATTACCCTGATACCAAAACCAGATAAAGTCACCACTTAAAAGGAGAACTGCAGGCCAATATTCCTGATGAACAATAGATGCAAAAATTCTCAATAAACACCAGCAAACTGAATCCAACAGAACATTAAAAGAACCATTCACCACAATCAAGTAGTATTTATTCTTGGGCTGCAAGGTGGTTCAATATTTGCAAATCAATCCATGTGATACATTACATCAATAAGAGAAAGGATAGGAAATGTATGATCCTTTTAATAGATGTAGAAAAAGCATTTGACAAAGTACAATAGCCATTCTTGATAAAAATCCTCAACAAAGTAGGGTGAGAGGTAATATCCCTCAACATAATAAAGACCATATGGGAAAAATCCACAGATAATATCATCCTCAATGGGGAAAAACTGAGAGCTTTTCTTCCACAGTCAGGAAAAAGACAGGGATGTGCACTCTCACTGTTATTTAACATAGTAGAAGTCCTAGCCACACCAATTGGACAACAAAACGAAATAAAAGGCATCCAAATCAGCAAAGAAGAAGTCAAACTTTCAGCATTTGCAGACAACACAATACTCTATATAAAAAAGCCCAAAAGACTCCACCAAGAAATTGTGAGAACCAATGCAGAAATTCAATAAAGTCACAGGATACAAAACCAACGTATAGACATCTGTTGCATTTCTTTACATCAATAACAAGGCAGCAGAAAGAGAAATCAAGGAATTAATCCTGTTTACAACTGTACCTAAAATAATAAGAAAATGAATGTTCTATCAATATCCTATGAATAAACCTTACCAAAGAGGTAAAAGATCTGTACTCTGAAAACCATAAAACACTGATGAAAGAAATTGGAGAGGACACAAAGAACAGGAAAGGCATTCTATCTTCATGGATCAGAAGAACAAACATTGTTAAAGTGTCTATACTACCCATTTAATGCAATCCCTATCAAAATACCACCAGCATTTGTCACAGAGCTAGAATAAACAATCCTAAAATTTGTATGGAAGCAAAAGACCCAGAATAGCCAAAACAATCTTGAAAAAGAAAATCAAATTTGGAGGCATCACAATTCTGGACCTCAATTACATTATAAAGCTATAGTGGTCAAGACAGTATGGTATTAGCAAAAACCAGACACATAGATCAGTGGAACAGAATAGGAAACCCAGAAATGAACCCACAACTATATGATCAATTAATCTTCAACAAAACAAGAAAGAAAATTCAATGGAAAAAAGACAGTCTCTTCAACAAATTGTGTTGGGAACACTGGAGAGCAATGTGCAAAGAATGAAACTGGACCACTTTCTTACACCATATACAAAAATAAATTCAAAATACATCAAAGATCTAAATGTGAGACAAATGTGAAACCATTAAAAATGTGAAGCTATTAAATGTGAAACCATTAAAATCCTAGAGAAAACACAGGCAGTAACCTCTTTGACATCAGCCATAGCGACTTCTTACAGAAATAAAAGCAAAAATAAACTATTGGGATTTCATGAAAATAAAAAGCTTCTG
The DNA here is from genome assembly GCF_003254725.2 of Canis lupus dingo. NCBI lineage: Eukaryota > Metazoa > Chordata > Mammalia > Carnivora > Canidae > Canis > Canis lupus. The sequence goes on from NC_064260.1 coordinate 6,843,568, forward strand.
CACAGCAAAGGAAACAGTCAACAAAACTAAAAGGAGCTTAGGAAATGGGAGACATTTTCTAGTGACATCTAATAAAGGGTTAGTATCCAAAATATATAAAGAACTTATAAAACTCAACACCCAAGAAACAAATAATCTAATAAAAAATGGGCAAAAGACATGAAAGGTATTTTTCTTTCTTTTTTTTTTTTTAAGATTCTATTTATTTATTCATGAGAGACACACAGAGAGAGGCAGAGACACAGGCAGAGGGAGAAGCAGGCCCCCTGCGGGGAGCCCAAAGCATGGATAGAGCTAGAGAGAACTCTGGTAAGGAAATAAGTCAGTCAGAGAAAGACAAATATTATATGATTTAACTCATAGGTGGAATTTAATAAACAAAACAATCATAGGGGGAAAAAGAGGAAAACCAAGAAACAGAGTCTTAACTATCCAGGAGGTAGGTGGGGAAATGGGTTCAACAGGTGATGGGGATTAAGGAGGGCACTTGTGATGAGCACTGGGTGTCGTGTCGAAGTGCTGAATCACTAAATTATACACCTGAATCTAATATTACACAGTGTGTTAACTAACTGGAATGTACACAAAAACTAACAACAACAACAACAAAGCAAAAAGCATGCAGAATTAAAAAAAAAAAAACCCCACATGTGAAGGAAGGAGGGAAGAAATACAGAATGGGTTAAAATGTGAGTAAAGCTTTGCTTCTTGATTTGGGTGCTGTGTACATGGATGTGTTCACTTTCTGAAAATTCATAAGCTCTGCATTTAAATTTGTGCATTTTTTTCTGTTGTTTTATGCTTCACTTAGAATTTTACCAAAACAAAGCAAAACAAAAACTGCTTAGTGGAAAATTTACAGCCTTAAATGCATACATAGAGAAGAATAGCTAAAAACCAATGAGCTAAGCAGCCATCTCAAGAAATTAGAAACAGCACAACAAATTAAACCCAAGAAGAGTCGATGGGAGGAGATCATAAAAAATAAAAATAAGAGCAGAAAAGAATTAAACAGAAAACATACAGAGAGGATCAAGAAAACCAAAGGTTGGTTCTTTGGAAAGATTAATAAAATAAAAAATCCCCAGTGAGGGATAGAGAGAAGGATAGAGAATCTGAAATGAGAAAGAAGCACCACCTGGCTACTGATAAACTCTTCTTGTCCCCGTACCTCCCCCCCCTAGGTGGGGCCTGCTGAATTGTCTCTAAGCCTCCCTGGGGACATTCAAGCTGGAAGCAGTCCAATAGATCCGTAGAAGCCAAGGATTGGCCATGACACCAGAGTCCAGGACCTTCTGTGCTGCATATTTTTATCCCTAATCCTGGATTACTGGGGTAGGTCTCTGCATTTCAGTCCAGATAGTGGGTAGGCTTTTGAGGGGGTCAGATGGTGGAGAACTGAGTTTCCTAGGATTGAGGTAGGATAGGTAAATCCCAACTGCTGGACAATCCTTCTGGAGAGCTCCAGATGGCAGAAAGTACAGCTCCTGGCATAAAGGGAGAGGGTCACATGGAGGCCCTTCCCCAAATCCCATGCTGATCACTAATGTCTTAAGCCGGCTCTTGACCTGCTGGAGTGTGTTCTAGAGGTCTCTCAGGGAAGCATGTACTTTTCTTAGGTATTAGCCAACTTCTTCCAGATTCGTGGTGTCATGAAGCACAAGGATACACTGTGGAAGTGTAGACGTATCAAGGACAGTGTTGAGAGTGTGTGGGTGGAGGAGGGAAGCAATCTAAGCATAACTTTTAAAAAAAAATTTATTGATTTTATTTATTTATTCATGAGAGACACACACAGAGAGGCAGAGACACAGGCAGAGGGAGAAGCAGGCCCCCTGCAAGGAGCCCAAAGCAGGACTCGATCCCAGGACCCCAGGATCACAACCCGAGCCCAAGGCAGACACTCAACCACTAAGCCACCCAGGCGTCCCTCATCAGCATGACTTTTAAAATGAACTGTTTATGATCAGTAAGAGCATTTTGAACATTGACTTATAAAACTGGATCAAGGTGAGAACCACAAATGAATGTCAGGGGCCTGCTTCGGAAGACCTAATTGTTGGATGATTTTCATGACATTGGGGCACGAGATGTAACGCACCACCACAGTAAAGCAGGTCAGAGCTCCACAGCCATGGCTATGCAGGAGCTTGGGAGGGGTAATAATAATCCTTTAGGCTAACTGGGCACGTCCTTGACCATGCACAGATCTTAGGGATGATAGCATGAGGCAGTGCAATTGCTGATCCATGGTCACCAGATATTCCTGTGACCATATTTAACAGGGCTGATGTAGTACCAGCTCCAGGGACACCGCGCATGGAAATCCACTGAAATAGCTCTCCTGGAGTTGTGTAACACAGACAGTCATGCTCTAATCTTGTGAATGACAAGGTACCTTCCTCAGAGGTGGGCTTTCGTGGCAGGAAGCATGAGGAACCCATCCTTGTAGAAAAGGCTGCTTTGTCCTCAGATTCCACGTTTCCTCAGGGTGTCCCCCTCTTCTCCCCTTACTCAATTTTCCCTTGGGTTCTAGGAGACATTAAGCTTTCTCGCAATCTGATGCTCAGTCGGGACTAACATGGTTAGCTGCAGATGGGACCAGAGTTTTCTGTGGAGAGGATCTTGCAGGCTAGGAATACTCAGACCTGCAGTTCCGGCCCAGGAGAGCCCACCCACCAGTCTGGCTCCCTGGCGCACAGGACGCGGTAGCTCGGAGCTCATATAGAAATGCCAGGCCATCTGGCATGTTGCATATTGAATTGGCTGCTGCTTTTCCCAGGTGCAGTTGATTCCAAAGCCCAAGACACAGCAGCTGAACGCTGGGTCCTCGAAGAGACCTCGGACATCAAAAAAGCAGCCTTACGGGCAAGCAAATTCCTTTCCTGAAAAGGGGACAATGCACTCCTCTGATATGAGATTTCATGAAAAAACAGTATTTGCCGGTTTGGAATTCACTAGAGTTTTGTAGCTCTTGGGAAAAACTCATTTCTGAGTCAGAGGCATTATCTTCACCATATGGCTAAGTTGGGGAGACCTCCCGGGAAGAGAGCCTACGGATACTGAGACATGTAATGGGGCAGATCGGAGAAAAAGGTGGTGAATGAGGCACACATGCCATCCCCTAAAACCCAGAACCGTTAACCTGGTTAGTGGTGCAACCTTTGATGGGCTAGCAGGGCCTCCTTTTCCACATGTCTGGCATGCACAGGCCACTCGGAGGAACCAGAAATTTCAGCATCTTTTTCCAGGTAGGTCCAGAGATGAGTCTATACCAGATAACCAGGAACTGTCTTAAAGGAAAGTGCGGGGTGGGACAGGTAACAGAAGATCCTGGAACACACCGAGTTCAGGCTCCTGCTTGTGTCAGAAGTGGGCCAGCAAGAGGGGCACGTGTCAATAGAAACAGTCTTAATTTGACATAAATATCCCGGAGGTAACTTATTCCCTTCCTTCCACACTAACTCGAGGGGGCAGGTATCACAGGCTTTCATGAAGCTCTTACTACGTGGCATCTGTTTAGCTTCTTGCCTGGAGCTTCCCATGAGCTTTGCATCATCCTTCCTCAGAGTCTCGGGGCACCCTGACCCTTTAGGCGAGTTCTGGAATCCCTGGCTCCTTTCCAGCCTTGGCAGGTGGCGGCCGCATGGGAATGACCTTCTTCCCATTCCTCGTCGATCTGTGGGATCGAGGATGCTGCAGGGGCCACACGTGGGACCCCAAGGGCCCGCCTGGCTGAGCAGGTGATGAAGACAGGTTAGGTCCCTGGGGAGCCCATGGGGAGTCTTATTAGAGTCCATCTCTTGTAGGAATTTGCTTTGTGCAGTTGCTCGTGTTGTTACTTCGATGGTGTTAAGTATCCAGAGCTTCTACTTAACTGGTTCTGATGTCTTAATATTCTTTTTTTTTTTTTTTTTTGGTATTGAGTTTGCCTGAAAAATATTTTCTTCAATTTGGAAACTACCTGTGATTAGGCTAGTAGAAGGAGCGAGGTCTCATGGTAGATTGTGTTGGCCCTTTTTTAAAAAAATTTATTTTTAATTAATTAATTTATTTTTGACCCTTTTTTTCCATGTTCCCACACCCTTTCTTGCCTTTTCCCTTTACTACTGTTTTTTGATATAATCTACTCTTCCCTTTCTGAAAAATTTCATATTATTTATATTCTTTCATCTGTTCCTTTGTGAAAGGGTTAGCCAGGTCTTAAAGTTTACGTATTCACCAGAAATTCATGTTTTCTATTATGGAAAACCCACACTGTAAAAATAAGCTTCTTTTTTTCAGGGGTAACTATTAATGGAGAGAGAGACAGAGAGATCAAGAGGTTTTAAATATAAGGAGTAGAAGTCCCATGAAAGGCTTTGAATATATAGGTTCAAATTTCTAGATTTTGTATAAAAATATCAGTGCTTCATGTATGTCATTCTCTGGTAGACGGTGTGGTATTTATAACCATATTTTCTCCAAGGATATGAAGGACATAATGACACAGTTCCTCCCCTAGAAGACAAGTTCTCTGGTGTGGATTTTAAAGAGAAATTGGCACTCCTTCTGGTGAAGCAGAAAGAAACACAATTAGCTCCTTTCTCCTTTCTGTCTGTCCTCTTCTCTCAGGTAACAGCTGGCAGCAGCAACGTGGGTCTATATATGGACCAGGACCTGACAACTCTGGTTTTGCTTGGAACTTGGGAAACGGGGCTGAGATTAGCAGCTCCTACAACGGAAAAGTCATTGTTTGCATTTTCTAGACTGTGGATGCTGTTGCGTTTTGCAATGTTCTTGGATAACATATCAACTCTGGAATTTTGAGAAAGTGGGATACATGAGGCACTAAGGTCTGGATTAATAAGAATTTGTGAGGAGTACTTATTTATAGTATATGAACTCTGAACTCTTTCTTGGCTCTACAAAGCCCATGTGGGCAGCATGGCTGGCATCATTTGAAAATGGCCTTGGAGGTGACTTGGAGGAGACCTGTCTTGGTTGATGACAGCAATTCCTGGGAGTAGCTTCTGAACTGGCCCCACGTATGTACAAAGGAACAGTGACAGTGTCAAGGAAGCACACATGGTGTGCAGGCAGGCTTCCCTGACCTCCATGGGCCTCTGTCCTCACCAAGAACACCACAGCTGTGCCTGACCGTAGACTTGGCTGAAAGGTGCAGTGGGTCAAAAGGAAGGAGTGTAAGTTGGGAATGAAGCAAAAAAAGAGAAAATTCTCCCTTTCCACAGCTTCTCTAGCTTCTGCTTCCAGGACCTGAATCAAAGGAGGAAGAGTTGCTCATCTCTAAACTGGGTAGTCAAGTTCCCAGTGTGTAGACTGGCCCATATTTACTGAAGAGCAGAGTAAGTCTGCTTTGAAAGAGGATGCTTCTCTGCCACCTCCCTAATTCAAGAAGTTGGACAGATCACTAGACTGCATTCACTCTTTGTGGTACCCACTTGCCATATGTCTCTGGCCAGTGACCACTTGGTTTCCTCCTTTACCCATAATTCTCTGTCTCTTCCTCTAGATGGCTCAGAGGCCAGCTGTGGGAAAGATTAGATATAATAGTTGTTGTCTTTGAACATAAGCCTCCTGCTTTCTACACAAGTTCTGAGCACTAGCTTAATTGATTTATTAATTGAATAAATATTTATCAGGCCCCTCTCGGGGAGATGCTACTAGCAATAAAAAAAATCTTTAAAAATGTTATTGTGTTGAAATTATGGGTGATTTTTTTCTCTGATCTTTTCTTCAAATTTTCTGTTGGGAATAGGTACCTACATTTAAAAAAATGTATGTACAAATGAGATTCATACACACCTAACAAATTGAAATAGAGAAGATTCTGGATTTATGTGTCAGGAAGTCACTGACATCTTGGATAGCGTCTGTCTTCTAATTTGAACTTTCTCTATTGCTTTTTATGGTGGAGCCTACTGAGCTCCTCACTCAGAATCATCTGGATAGGAGGAAGGCCATATGTTAGCCACCTCCACTTTCTTTCTTCTGGTCAAGGATTTGCTAGCCCAGTGACATCTGGGTTCCCATTCTGGGTGCCCATAAAATTTCCCTGCCAGTAACTCTGAGAGGTGAGCCCCCAGCACTGACTCCTACTTCAAAGTTCTACCCAGTATATTACCTGATACCCCACCCTCCATGGGACCAGAACTCTGCACTGAACTCCACCTTACTGGTGGGGGCCTTTCTGGCCTACTTCGATCTTATCAGGACATCATGGTGGCCAAAAGAGCAGGCTCTGAGGTCGGACGGCCAAGGTTCAAGTTCTGGTCCCACACTGTGAATAGTGGACCAGTTGCATTATCTTCCTGCACCTCAGATTCCTTATCAACAAAAAGGGAACATATTATCTGCCTCTTGGAGTTTTCATGAAGGTTAAATGGGACAATACATTTTAGTGCTCGGCATGGTGCTTGGCACACTGGGAGTGCTCAGAGATAGTTGCACTATTATTGTTATGGCTCCTCTATTCAGGACATCAGCCCGACGCCAAATGGCAGCCCACGTGTCAGATCTTATAAGCCATGCAGACCCCCAGGGACAAGCACAGGCCACCTCCCATGGGATGGCTGCGGCCACCTTCAAGACCATCTGCTCTGTCTGTCTAATTGGACATCATGGTAATCAGCTGGCCATGCCCTTCGGACACGGCTTCACCTACCTGGCTGCAGGTCCAGACACAATGTGGTAGTTAGGTCAGGTTCCCTTGTCTGCCCCACATACTCTCCTGCCGAATGTGGCCTCTCTCTGCCCCTACGTGCACAGGCCTTGAGGAGAAAGCTGTTGTGTCCCCATCTCAGGGATGTTACAATGGGCAGAGTTCTCCCTCCTTATCCTGTGGAAGCACTGTCTCGAGGCAGAGATACCCAGAGCCTCATCAGCCCTGCTTGCTTCTAGCCCCCTGGGTCTGTGCTCTTGAGTAAAAGAGATTCATTCTGTGTACAGAGTGGCTTTGAGAGGGACAGGGAGAGTCTTTTTTTGTGAAGTGCTAATTTCACTGTACTCATCGGTACAGGTGAAAATCACTCCTGAGCTCTTCCAGTTTCTTCTTATTTACCTTCTTCTTAGGAAAGGGGTGCTGTAAGGTGGTCCAGACACACGTTTTGTCCTCGGGTCCTGTCCCTATCCTTCCCCACCACTCTTCTAGTCACCGATTCCCTACAGGTCAAGGGTTTCTAGGAAAGGCTGGGCTCTGTCTCTGCCTCCTGTTTCCTTCTGACTCCTTCTGAGCCCCCATCCATCAAATGTCCAACATCCCCCCAACTCTTCCCTGGGGCTGATGAGCACAAACAAGTGAGCCCGGTGTATACCTCAGGTCGGCTACACACATTACCATATATCTCAGAGACTGTTTATTCCTCAGATGTGGTGGTGATGGTGTCCTCCTCATGGTGCTGTCATCAGTGTAGCAGGATGTAAGAAATTGGACACCAGTGAAATCAATGAGAGCTTTTACATTATGGCTCCTTCCACTCAGTCGGTACACGTGTTCGAGCCCATCTCAGTCCTGTTCCCCAAGCTGCCACTTCAGAATCTCTCATAGCCCCCTTGGTGGAAGAGCACTCAGACACTTTGCTCTTCTCTGTGAGTGCAGATGTCCAAGAGGACCAGCTCCATTCCAGTGTTCCCAAGGCTGAGAGGTTTCTGGGACTGAGAACTTTCAGAGCCCAAATCAGGATCCCTCTGAACAAGATGGGATGAACTGTTCACCCTACTCTTCAGCCTGCAGTCTTTCTCGTCAGCTTGTTGATTTTTCTCTTCACAAACACCACAGGTCCCATAAGGCATCTCTCCACAGATGCGTTCCAGACCATGTCTTCCCTGAGCCCTCCACTGGCATTCACCAGATCGTGTTGACAATGCCTCCTCTGATAGATTCTCCTCTCTGATTTCCATGGCCTACTCTTTCGGTTTTCTCTGATGCTATGGTTTCTATTGTGACACAACAAAGGAACCAAACATTTAACAGCTTAAAACAGCACTGTATTATAATCTCTCAAGTTCTGTGAGGTGACTGGGTTCAGCTGGACAGCTCTCCTTCCGGGTCTTGCATGCTGTTACCATGGCTAACAGCCAGGCTGCTCCTTTGCTGTCCCCTGGGTGGGGATGGCTGGAGCAGCTGGGCTGGCCACTCATTTCTCCATGCAACCTTCCACAAGGTTACCTTGGGCTTCTTATAGCACAGCTGTCTCAGGGTTCCAAGAGTGAGTGTTCTAAAGGTAGGAAGTGGAAGCTACCAGTCTCTTAAAACTCTAGGCTTGGGGGGCGCCTGGGTGGCTCAGTGGTTGAATGTCTGCCTTTGGCTCAGGGCATGATCTCAGAGTCTTGGGATCAAGTCCCACGTCAGGCTCCCGGCAGGGAGCCTGCTTTTCCCTCTTCCTATGGTGTGTCTCTCATGGATAAATAAAATCTTTCAAGAAAAAAATCTAGGCTTGGAAGTTGGCACAGCCTCACTTTAGCATGGAAACTTGCACAGGGGAGAAGACATGAATGCCTTCTCTCGAGAGGACTGTCAAGGAATTTGTGGCCATACTTAATCCTCCACATTTTATAATCTCTCTTCGTCCTCTTCCATTTCCTCTCCTTCTGCTCTGTCCTCAACTCTCACCTTTCCTTGACTGCTCACCCTTCATACTTTCATGCCTCTGCAGATGCAGTCCCTTACCTACAATGATCTCTCTACCACTTGGCCCCCAACACCAGCCCTTCCTTCCCACTGGCCCAGTCTCCCTACAAGCTCCTCTTATGCATGAATGATGACCAACTCTGTACCACAAAGCTGGGCTGGATGCTCCTTGTATTTACTGATACAGGACATAGTAAGAGGCATTATCTCCCCTATTGGAATGCAAGAGCCTTAGAGGGCAGGAACCAAGCCTCTACCTCTAGATCTGAAGTCTCGAAGACAAGAACGATCCCCAGTAGTCCTCTAGCACTATAGGGTTAAGAGAGGTGGGTGAATGTGTATGGTTTCTTTTTTTTATTGAAATGGTGACTCAAGGTTACTCCAGAATAGTCTCAGTCTGTAATAATAGGACATGACCATTTATTTGTGTTAAGAGTTTTCATCTCATTGGGAGAATCTGACCCACATCCAACTAGAAGCCAGCACTATCGGTATTGCTGCAAATCTGAACAGACTGTCTGGTTATATCTTTCTGTTTTCTGTAATAATGCTTAGTCACTCTTTTACTGTCTGTTATCTAATCTGATAGAATGACACCTCTGTGGACTAAAGATCAATTTTGCTGCTCCCAGATGGAATGAAATATTTGACATGGTAAGAAGTGATTGCACTTAACAGTTTGGCTTCTCACATTGGGTAGACTGAGGACAAGCCTACTGTGTGCGTCTCCTCACTTGTATATCTTTGTATGACTTGTTTTCCCACCTGAAGCCCTGCCCTCTCACTGCCACACTCCCATTGTCTCATTGGCCCTGTTCAGCCAGAACCACTGCACACTTAGGTTGGCCTCCGGCAGCCTAGATGTTATTACTGTGTGAATATTTATAAATATTCGACTCTGGTTTGCTAACAAGCGAGTGATTGTATATTTGGTGATATAGGTTCCTTCTTCTATGATTCCAGGAGATTTATCTCCATCAAGATTACTTCTTTTAGGCTTTTAGAGAAAAATGTGAAAGAAATAAGGAAGGGGAGAAGAGCACCATGAGTGTAAGCTACAACCAAGAGTAGGTTAATAGAGACATTTAGGTGGGAAGAAAACTGGAGGAATTATGTGGTGAAAGAAGAAAATAAATTTTAGGAGTGTTGTTATGAACTGTACATTCTTTTCTCAAACTTTAAGAAATGTAAGAACATAAGCAATATTGAAATTACTTTCGTGATTGTTGTAGAGTGCAATTTTGACCATGGTTTCCTTTTGGGATGGTGTTAAACTGGATGAACAGCAGGGTTGCCATGGTGTCCCAGGAATTATACAATTAAAATAAGATGACATAATGCATGCCCACTGTCTTGTGGATGTTTCTATGGAGCCATACTTGCTCCTCACAAAGAAACCTGTGAGGCAATGTGAGCGCCGGGTTTATGTTTAGTCTCCCCAAGTAGACTTGAGACTTCTTGAGGGCTTGGAGCCTATGACTCAAATGTTTACTATAGTGCAAATGGAAACACCTCCTAGGAAATAACAAATCAGTGATTGAAAATGGCAGCCCACAGTGCAATCTTAGCCATCCCGGCTCTAACAACAGAGCAGTACTGGTGCAAGTATGCCCAGATTCAAATAAAAGGCTGCAAACAATGTGTCACCTGAACCACCTGGATTGTCGACCTGACAAGCTCTCTGTGTCTAATCATGAATCTGAGTGGCCTCTCAGCTCTTGTCCTTGCTCTTGCTGCAGTGCCGGAGAGGAGAAAGCATGTGCCAAAAATGCTAATGAGAGGAAGCCAGCTAGTTTTCCTGGAGCCCTGCTTTTCCTTCAGTGCCCTTCGGTCTTCAACTCTAGCTGCAAAGAATTTCCCAAAGAAAACTCTCTGAATAAAGCCATTAGTTCACAGTCATCTCCATGACACCCACTTGTCCATTCTCTGGGGAGAAATGCCAAGTAGAATGTACACTGCTGATCTGACCCTCTCAGAGTCGCACCACAATCCCTAATTAAAAGCCTTCTCCTTCCATAGCAGACCTGGCCATCTCAGACACATCTGGCCCTCATGGGGTGAATCAGTTCATCATGGGGCTGCCTTATGGGTCATTTTATAGATGAAGAGACAGACCAGGCCACACTGGGGTGGATGTCGAACCCACACACCTCTTGCTTGGAAGCCCCTTGCCTAAGTGTGGGCTGAGAGGCAAATCCTGACCCCCTTCCATCTGCATAGATTTCACCTCACTCAATGGGTGTTGTTAAAAACTTACAGCAGGACTAAGGTGCTTAGATTTGCTGCTAAATATAATCAGGGGTCATTGTGTGTTTTTTAACTTTGGGATGATGGATGGAAAAGGACTGGAAATGTTTGAGGGATAGTCTTCTGACAAACGCTGGGTAATAGAATCAGAGCAAGCAGTAATCAGGGTGTGACTCCGGAAGTGAGGGCACAGATGGGAAAAGGCTGAGTGTGAGGGGCCAACCTGGAAGCAGGGCAGGACCAACGACCTGAGCAGGAGCCGGAAACCAACGCAAGGCAGAGCAGTCAAAAAAGGACTGCGGATTTCTGGTTTACCCCCAGACAGCTGTGAGAAGGCCAGGCTCATGACTGTGATAACATGACACAACATAAGGAGGTCCCTCTGTAAGAAACCCTTTCAGCTGTAATTAGTGGTGGCTCAAGGCACACTACTCCATCCTTCCTACTACCAATAGGGAGCTACAATGGACAGGGAGCTACATGGAACAGATCTGGGCCAGAGATCAAGAAAAATACCTTTTTTTTTTTTTATGTTCCAATAAATTTCAATTACAAAAGAGCGACCAGCCCATATTCTGCATATGATAGGGTGTCTGTTAAAAAGATAGCTTGTGTGGGTTGATAGGAAACCAACAGGAACGGGTGTGGCTCCCGGGCCCAGCACCTTGGGAAATTCCAATACAGTCTCAGGTGCGGTGACAAGCCACCAGATGTGCTGATGGTGACACCTGCATCGTGTTGTGTGCTGTCCTTTCCTAATTAGCTTAGGTCCTTCAATCAGCAGGCCGCTGTCCTTAGAGGAAAGCAACAGCTTCAGCCCTCACCATAGAATCCACCACAAGATGGGAAAGAAACCAAACTTTGTAGAGACATTGCTTCTGGGCAATGCAAGCCCCAATGTGGAAGGAGTTCCGACAAGGCCATACAGTCAGCAAGGGCTGTGGTGGCTCCTGAGGCTTGAGTCTGGCCAGCTCTAAGCTCAATGGCATATATTAAAAAAATTGTAATGGGGTTACAGTAATGACACAACATTGTAAGATTTGATCGGGATGAGGAAGCTGAAACTTCCCTAGTTCTTTCTTTCGTCGTTACAATTTGCATCTTTTTGCAGTTCTCATATTATAGCAATTATTACTAGAGTGAAACAGCCGAGGGCCCACTAGGGAAAAATTATGCCAGAGAAAAGGAAACAACTCAGGTTTTATTTCTTTTGTGTTTTATCATGCATGTAACTCCTTGGAGAGTGCAGGAAATATTTGTTTTCAACGTTCCTAATTTGGTAGTACTTTCAAAATCTGATTTAGTCAGACCTTGAAAAAAATCATATAAATCAATAGCAATTACCTAATTCTAAATTAAATCGTAACCCCAAAGAAATGTACTTTAGAACATTATAGACTCCAGGTAATCAGCAATTTACTTCTACTCTTATAAAAGGAAAAATAAAAACAGAAAATGAAATAAAAACCTCATGTATTATTTTAATTTAATCCTCAGATAGAAAGAATGGCTTTCTGTTTGTATTTCAACATTTGAAATCTGGCCAATGTGCAAAGTCTGTAAAATAATTTTTAATTTTAAGAAGGTATAATTTACCAATTAATGTGTTTATTACTATTTAGGACTGCAAGAGTCTTATTTTTATTAATATCAAAAATTTCTGTAACCTTCTGGATAATGGCTTGGCTTCTGCATTTTTATTATACAAGAAGAACTTTGATGCTTTGATGCATTAATAAAAGATAGCTTAAAAGATAGCCACATTAGAACATTTTGTACATTCAATCCCTTCCTATTTGTTAATTTGGCATTTTTTCAATCATACATTTTTGAAAGCATCAATTATTTCACATTAAAAATATAAATTCATATAGCATATTATATACAGTTTTAATGCATTCAGACTCCTAAAGCTATAATCCATGACAGCACTCTAATTTATTTGATTTATATGTGTGCCCTGAGTTAATATTCCAATCATTTGCAAACTTAAGAGTTTTCTTGATAAATTGTTAGCCTTTGACAAATTATATTACATTTGTACAGAATAACACATTGTTTGTATATTGAACACTAGTTTGATGTATTTGCAAAATATAAAATCCATCTTCTCAATTTCACTGTCATCCATTTGTCCAAAGCACTGAGATACTGCTAGTCCAACAGGTATACTGCTGAGTGAGATCTTCTCAAGTTTGCACCAGGACATTTGTAAAATGTCATTTTTCTAAAGTGTTCAATTTTTAGCTATTTTGAATATGACTTGGCAAGCTATTTGTTCATTCTAGGGCACTACTACTTAACCAAGTTTGAATACACTTTCTCTCAATTATGACAATATTGTATATATGAAGACAAAACTTGTAGGATGTGCTCATTCCTACACCATTTTGACTTGATACTACATTTTGACCCTAAATGGTGTCTTTCTCAATTAGTTAGAACTCCAAGAAGAAAACAGATGTACAGTAAAGAAGGCCTCTCCACACAACGTCCAATGTATATTGGGGTATACAGTCAGCTATTGTGTCTAATATTCATTACTAATGCAAATGTTTACCTTTCTTGTTATTATTGGCATTTGGGAAGTCAAATTTGGTACCACCTGCTGGAACCCATCTTTATCCCCAAACCCCCTATGTCCTTTATGATAAATGATAAATATTTGTGGAATGGGGAATATTTGGCATGACTTGGGCAAAGGAGAGCATGCTGGGGAAGATGAAGAAGTAGGGTTGAAGGATGAGGGTGGGTCTTGTTTGGTCTTGGCAGCAGGGCAAAGAAGTTCCAGCTAAGGTAGTCAGAGAGCAGAGCCATGAGTCTTTTCGGCAAACAGTATCAGAGTTGGGTTTAAGGTGTTTTGTCTGGCAGCAGCATGCAAAATGGATTAGGAGGAGAAAATCTAGAGTCAGGGAGATAAATATTAAGAAAAAGGGAGTCTCTTGTTGGGAACTTCATTATGACTAAACCAAAGTCAAGGGCCAACCGCATCTCATAAAATCATGTCCCCTCTACATCTGATAGTATCTACATTTGATGCTATATAGCATTTGTATCATTTCCAAGAGGAGAGACATTATGAACTTCTAGCAGGCAGACACCAGATCTTTCATTTTCAAATCTCTGATCTTTGAAATATAGAAGGTCTTTTAAAATGCTTATTGAGTGAATGAGTGGAAATGAGAGCGAATAAAAATGGGAGCAAAACATGAGTATATAGAGCATATAGAAAGCAAATAGTTTTTCTTGAACCCTGAGTCAAATGATAATAGACAACTTTAGGTTCCTGGTCACATATCTTTTCCTCTGAGAACTGGACAGTTGAAACAAGGGAGTATTTCATCATTGCCTTTCAGAAGTGTTACACTGACTGAATCTCTGCTATGAACAAGAAGATGCAGGAAGGGATTTGCAATTTAGCACTCTCCAGTACCAAGTGGGATGGGAGGGACCTATAGATAAGGGCAATCTGTGCATTCCTTCAGCTGGTAAACATGAGGCCTACATGGCTATTTCCTCATGTGATGGGAAATGTACCAGTATGGGGACCTATGAAAAGAACCCTTCCTTAACTGTAAAAATGATTCTTTTTCAAAGATAGCAGATAGTTTTAGAAAACATCCCACTAAAATACATGAAGACAAGTTTATATACCCAGAAACGTCAGTATATCAAGAATCAAAGAAACGGTTGGTGGTAGTAATGTATCATCTGCATCCCAGGGAACTGTGGCCAGAGTAAAAGATCACAGTGAAGCATGGAATATTCCCAACACGATGAGACCATGAGCAGAGAGCCTTGAAGAACTGGCTCAGGCAAAGCCCACACTGGATGATAAGATACAGCAGAGGCAACTATTGCAAAGTTAGAGAGTACCTGGAGGAGCCACAAAGTGAAAGTTAAGAGATCCAAGCCAAAAGGTCTTGAATCCAGAGGCCTATGAATGACCATGAGCCAAACTTCTCTTTGAAATGAATGGCCCCCCAGGCTGGTTTGGATGGCCGTTGCCCAACTGCTCTAGAGCTCACTTCTCACTATTTTTAAGCATTTCATAAATCTATTGCTTTCTTACATGGCAACTTTCTAAGGGAAGGCAATGCAGCGTAACAAAGAACAAAGCAGTTGAACTCTGCTTTTTCCTGAGCAACAGTAATGGAAAAGGTACTCACGTTCCACAAAGTAAGAGCTGGCATCAATCTTCCAGATGATCTGGCCCCGATGAGAACCATTGACTCCACGGTTCTTATAGTCCAAAAAGTTTTCTGACAAGACCTCATCTATATTCCCAGGAAAGAAAGAAAGCAGAATAGAAAAATATATCAGCTAACAGTATATTTAGGGAAACAAGAAAAAGAGCAAAAAATATTAATACTACCTCCAACTCAACAGAAGAGAAAGCACCCTGGAATCAGAGTCAGAGAGTTAGAAGTATCCTCATGTACCCTCTGAACCAACCCCTTCATAATGCAGGAATCTCCTCTGTACTCTGCAGTACTTCTTAGATCATCTAGCTGGTTCGTGAACACTTCCAGAAAAATATGTTTCTATGGCAGTCCATTTCACTTTTGAATAGCCCTTACATGTGTGAAATCTGCGTGTGAAAATCTTCCTCCTAAAGCTTTCAGTTACTGTCTCTATTTGGGTCTGTGAATGAGCCATAAAGAAAACATTCAATCACACTTTCTTTTGGGTCCCAGTCCTCTAGACCCCACCCTGTAGCATCTCTTCTCCAGCCTAAGTATCTGTTATCATCCTTTAAAATCTGGGACTCATCCATGAATTTATCCACCCATTTCTTCATGCAATCATACATTCATTTGTTCATTCAACAGATACTTGTTGAGATCCAACCATCTGTCATGCGAGGGAAAATGCAGGAACCATGGTGTTGGGCCAAACTAAAATGGTCCTTTTTGAACTAAAGTTTACAAATAATTGAAGATGGATTTTAAAACACCAGGAAAAGAAATAAAGGTATTAATACAACCTGTGGTAAGGAATCAGAAGGAAAAGAACAGGGTGCTCTGACAGGGTTTCAAGGAAGGAGGTCACCAGGGCCTCAGGGAAGCACTGAGGGATAAAGAAGCCATAGCGTAGAGATGAGGGTGTTTGTGTGGAGGAGGGAGAGGCCCTGACATGGTGTCCAGCACCCAAGTTGAGGGAGAGTCTGCTGCATGGAGGCACTGAGACGAGCCTGTGGGGGACTGTGTATTTTTCCTTTTCTGCTCTTTCTTTGTTCATCACATTACAACTGTCAGTATCCTTCTTTTTTTTTAATTTTTATTTATTTATGATAGTCACAGAGAGAGAGAGAGGCAAAGACACAGGCAGAGAGAGAAGCAGGCTCCATGCACCGGGAGCCTGACATGGGACTCGATCCCGGGTCTCCAGGATCGCGCCCTGGGCCAAGGCAGGCACCAAACCGCTGCGCCACCCAGGGATCCCTCAGTATCCTTCTTAAAGCTGGTGTCCAGGGAGGGATCCAGCATTCTGGAGAGGACAGATCTCCAAAGTCCCAGCTGACTGCTTCCTCTCTGGTTCTACTCCTCATGTTTTCAGTGCAGCATAAGACAGGGTTATGAGTTTTATTTTGATCATCTATGGGTCCCTGACAGTTTCCACTTCACCAGAAAGTAACCACTTGAGCTAGATGGGTCTGAGGCTAACCAGACCAGACTCAAACATGGGAAAACCATGTTTGAGACCCCAAATCCAGCACAGTGACACAAGGAATAAGGAGAACTCAGGGGCTCCTCAGGGAGGGCCCCAAACCCTAGCTCTGCAGAAAGGAACTAGGTCATGGTTATCCTTTTGCAGCTAAGATGTCCTTGGGAACATGTTCTGCATCTGTCTAGACTGGGAGAACAGGCTAGAATGAGATGCAAAGAGGGCAAGGCTTGTAGCTAAAGGACCCAGCTTGCAAGGCCCTTTGTGCTGTGTACCAATGGCATCACGTCTACCTCTTCAGGTCCTCACCGGCAAAGTGGGAGCCAGAGACCTAATAACTGGGACCCACTACTGGAGGATTAAATGAGATAACTGGTCAATGTGCTTGTGACATGCCATGTTGATCGCACATTGTTGGCTGTCTCTTCTTTGGCAAAGATGGTTGGGCAAAGCAACACCATCTCTGCTTCATTAATGGCAGCAACTCTTTGTATCTCTTGGAAAATCAGTTGGTTGCAAAATTTGTCAGTCTTAATATTCACAGTGTGTGTTCAGAGCCCTGGTTGGGTTACTAAGATGATTGCATAATATGTCTTTTACAGTAATTGCATTGCTGCAAAAAAGGCATAATATTTTCCTAGCTCCCTGGGTCTTCACCACAGATATAACGAGTCTCGCATCCAGATAGAGATTCTCCTCATTATGCCAATTCTCTAAGGAGAGGTATTTACTTGAATCTCTCCACTCTGATCACTAGAATATTCATTCTAACAGTTACAATCAGGTTTCACATAAATAATACCTAGAAAGGGGATGTTCATTCATTCATTAAACAATTGTGTAATATTTTCTCCAGCCACTGTGCTAAACTGTGGGGACACACTGGTGAACAAGATATGGCCTATGTTCTTCAGAAGTTTCTAATAGATTTGGGGATTTATTTAAGAAAATGGGCAATTTCAATGGATTACAGTAAGCATAAGGATGGGTTAAATATCAAGGAAGCATGGGGCACAAATGAGAAAAGGATGGGGTGTGTAGGCGGGAAGAATCAGAAAAGACTAACAAGGATGGCGAGATAACACATCTTAAAGAGAATAAGATACATGTCGCTGTACACGTTTAAACACACATATTTTAAGAGACAGTCAATTAGTCCTGATAAGCAGCACATTCTCTTAACGCTGATAATACTTTATAACAAATACCACACAAGAAAATAGAATAGTCTATATTCTTGCCTGGACCATCTGTGATGAGAGGTTAACTCCTTCCCCAAAGTCATTTATTGCCAATTGTTAGAAAACTTACTGATCTTCACTTGGAAATCCAAGTGTATTATGGGGGTCAGATGCAGAAAAACAAAATTGGTCCAGATTATTCATGCAGAAGGGGATTTAATGCAGAGAATTCAGTTTTGGAAGAGATGGACTCTAGTCTGGGCCTTTGGGAACAGCACTAGAATAACAGAATAAGTCCAAGGCCCTGCTTATGCCTCACTCAGAGAGGCCTCATGGGAACTAAGTTCAAGAATCTCATAGAGCAGCTGTGGCCAGCACACAGGAGGGCAGGAGGCTGCTGCCCCACTCACAGAGAGCGACCAGCCCGTGGCAAGATGAGTACCTGCGGCCGCCACACTGCCCATGAAGTGAGTGAGAGGACAGCAGGGCACAGCAGTAGAAGGCTGAATTTCTCAAAGCCATGCCTGAGGCAGCCACACGCTAACCAGTAGAAGGAATCCCGGGGTTTGCTTCCCCCTTCCCCATCTTGTACAAGTGCACCTGACAAAGGGACCAGTGTGCATCTGGAAGGTAGTTGCACAGGAGTCTGAGACATATAAATTTTCAGGACCAGATTCTGCACTAGGAGAAGTCACTGGAGAAGAGAAGAGGACTGAAATGGATGTTGGGGCCCCAGCCAAGCTCTTTGCCACCCTGAGGATTGGCAACCCCTGGGTCCTATGTCCCAAGGTTCTTTATTCCATATTCTTTGTCATGGGGGAAGTCTTTTTATGGGAGCAATGTTTGTGTGATTACAGGGATATTTACAGTCCCTCGAGGCAGGGAGGCTAGGCTACCTTAGTAAGTATGTGATATTAGGCATCTTATTTAATCCCTGTGTCTTTGGGTCCTCACTACAACATAGGTATAGTATCAATATAAACCTCAAAAGTGTGTTGTGAAGACTGAATGAATGAATCCAGGTGGTGGTCTTAGAACAGTGTCAGACATCACTAGGAAGTAGATATTTCTGTTTATATTCGAGGCTAACAATGAGGCCTTCTATGGCAAAGCTCTATGATTAATGTGCAAAACCATTAATAATAGCCTGAAACATTAGCTTACGCCAGTACTATTTAAAGTTTTTGTCATTACTCATTTTGTACAGAACATATAGAGATGTATTAAGTTCCTCAAAAAAGATTGTATTTGCTGAATGATATTTATTTCTTCTAGTGTGTAGGATCCGACTTCCTATTCCACAGTCTATAATAGAGAAAAGATCTTTGCAGGTTGTTAAAAATTTGGATCAGAAAGTTCTAGTGAGGTTTTATAGAAACAGTACACCTGAGAAACATGAAATGTACTTCTGTTGCTTTGTCTTCAAGATGAAAACTGAAGCCAGGCTTTCTATGCCCTAATCTATAATAGAAAAGTGTACAACAAAAAGACTATTGCTGTTGAGAGCAAGATGGACAAGTGAGCACAGAATCAGTTACAAAGAACTGATCCACTACCTACATCTCTTAAGCCCAACAAAGAAAATGCAACCTGGTTTCCACTTCTCGAGGAACTCATGCCTTCTGATAAGCAAATGGGAGGAAATATACCCTTGATTAAGGACATCTGGTCTATGATTAAAAGCATTCATCATAAGAACAATAAGAATATAATTTTTAAATTGATAGATCTATCTGATGGAAAGAAAAAAACAAAAGAAAAAAATGCAGTAAGTAAAGAATATGAAGAAATATGGTAAAAATAAGTCTTAATATAATAGTAAATACAATCATGTAAATGTGCTATTCTGGCCAATTAAAAGCCAGCGACTCTTTGATCAGAATATAAAAGAACACACAAATGGCTACATTGAAAAAATGACAAAGTTTGAAAGTAAAGGTCAAGCAAACATGAAGCAGAATAAAACAGAGACTAATCTTAAATAGTTTAAAAAAAAAAACAGAATTCAAGGCAAAGAGCAGCACAAGGAACACAGACAGATCTGTAATAATAAACTAAGAAATTATAGAAGGAAAAGCTCATGAACACTTATGTACTTGGTAATTCACATCAAGATATACAAAGCATAAAATCTACAGAAGTGAAGGTAAAAATAGATAAGATTAAAATTAAAAAAATTTTTACTAGCAATTTTTGATATGCTCCATTCAAAAATCAAAAGAGAATATACATGATTAGAATATACATGATTAAACTTTCTACATATTAAATGCACAGGAGAGGGAGAGAGAGAGTCCTGATATGTCAGGTGCCCTGTGAACTGAAATGTGTACATGTAAGAATTGTGTCCTTGCTCTACATGGTTCTTGGAAACTGTCGCCATTGCTACCTCAGCTACCATGGAACTGGGCAAAGTGAGGACACCGCCTCAGGATGCAGAAGTTTCAGTTGGCACATTTTATATAAAATGTATATATTTTTATATATATTATATATACATTATATATATAAAATCATTCCATCTCTCTCTATTGCATATAGATTTCAATATCTATATATATATTCTCTCTGTATATATAAAATTATCTTTAGATAGATAATAAATAGTGCAAACACTATTTATAGCAAAAATACACTTTCTTTATGATCATACATGGACAATTCACAAACACTGAGCAGGTATTGGTCACAGAAGATGCCTCAAAAAATTCCAAGGAATTAATCTGATACAGACCATAATCTCTAACCTCACTCAGGAGGAGAAATCTAGAAAGTATGAAAGAGAATATATGTTCCCAGGCACCAGTTTATGGGGAATTCTTCAATGATGTTATTTTAAAGAACTTTTAATTTTAATTTTGCTCTCCGTCATCACCTCTTGGTTTGTTGAGTTTTGAAAGAATGAATGCACTCAATTTCCATCATGTTTCAAATTACTGAGCAAATTCTAGTGTGGTATAGATATAGTATGGTATAGCATGTGATAATGATATGATTTGTTAAAATTCAAATTTTAAATTAATACAAAAGCTAGCTTTGCAAATTATGAGCGTGGTATATGTACTTCATTTATTCAATTATATTTTCATAATTTTAATTACATATTTATTTCATATTTAAGAAGTTTTAATAGGGGCTGCCTCCAAGAGAGTCAAAGGAAGGGCTATTTTTTTTTAAATTGATAATCCTGAAAAGAGTTTAAAATTTTTAAATATTGGGGAAGAGGAGGAAAGCTGGTAGAAGAGTAGGGGTCCTCAATTTATCTGGTCCCACAAACTTACCTAGATAACTTTAAAAACATCCTGAGCACCTACAAATTCAACCTGAGAAGGTGGGGAGGGGAGCTGCAGGAAGCCAGGCAAGCTGGTGGGACAACAGAGCCCTGACAAGCTGGGCCTGGAAGTGGAGCTGTAGGAAGCCACTGAAAGGCCAGCGACAACAAGCCTGGGCATGAAAGCCGAGCTCTGGACAAGCTGGAACTTTAAAAATCCACATCTGAGTCTTCCCTGACTGATAAGTGCTCAGCAGGGAAAAAGGGCTGAAAGGCCGGAGGGGCAGTGAAGCCTCAATATTCCCGGAGACACAATAAGAATAGTGGCACCAGGAGAAAACTCACCTTAAACTGCAGTCAGATTGTGGTAAAGGGCTGGAATACAGCAACCCTCCTGGGCAACCCTCCCAGGGCATTTGGGAGAAGCCACTGGTTCCACAGACCGGCACCAGAGCTCCCTTGACCCTAGAGCCCAGCAACAGACAAAGGCAGCTGTCCTCAGTTCCCTTCAGGAGAAGTGGACCCCAAGAGGGCACAGGATAATGAGAACTCTCACGCCACTGGGCGCCCTGTAATCTGTGCAGATCAGTGCACCTGCACCTGCCCCAGGAGCATGTAAGCAGTGTGGCCTGGGAGACTGCTGTTCCGTACTTGAGGGGAGCTCTTAGCTCTGGAGCTGAAGATTTGGCTGCCGCCATTTTTTCTCTCCTTTTTGCCTTTCACCTGGGAGAGGCAGGGTCCCTAGGGAGCAAACGCCTCACAGGATAAACAGCTCATCCTGAGCCTGGCACCTGGGCAAGGGGCCGGGCATCTCCACCCAGGCACTGACACCTGAGAATCAGCGCAGCAGACCCCTCCTGCAGAAGACCAGCTGGAAGAACAAGGGAAGAGCAAGACTACTGAACAAGTAGCACTGGGAAGCCCCAGGACTGAGGGAAAATAGTATATAGAACTAGAGGCTTTTTTCATTACAATTCATTTATATTTCAGGTTAAAAATTTCCAGTATTTTTTTCTCTTTTCCTACCTTAACTACTATATTTTACCAACTCTTCATTTTCAAGCTTTTTCCTTCTTAACTTTCACATTTCTACAAATACATGTTTTAGATATAATCTTCATTTTTGGATTCCCTTCAATGTATTCAATTTAGTTTTGGTAGATATGAGTTATGGGTTTTTGCTTTTTGTTTTTTCTGTCTTGTCTTATTTTATAATGGTGGATGTTAGTACTTCTAACACATGGACCAAAATACACCCAGAACCAAGTGGAACACTGTGTTACTTCATTCTGTGAGAATATATTCTCTCTTCCTTCCCATTCTGTCCCCCTCTTGTTTAGGTTTTTGTGGTAGATGTCGGGTCTCTATATAAGTTTTGCTGGTTTATATAAATTTGGAATTGAGCATCTTCTAACATACAGAACAAAATACACCAGAACCAAGAGGATCACCTTCTAGGTCCCCTTGGGGAGACTATATTCTCTCTCAACCACTACTTCCTCATCACCCCCCTTTTTTCTTTGTTTTTTTACTCTTACAATTTTGTTTTAAAATTTGTTTTCCACTTTAGTGGTCCTTTTGTTTTATTTTGTTCTGTTCTTTTTCTTTTATGTTTTTGTCTCTAATGCCTTTGGAATTGTCTAGGGTGTATTTTACTTAGGTTGTGGATGATATTTTTGACTCTGCTCACTCATACAGTCACTCTGCACTGGACAAAATGACTAGAAAGAAGAATTCACTACAAAAGAAAGAACCAGAAATAATACTCCATGCCACAGAATTGCTGGACATGGATTTAAATATCGTGTCAGAGATACAATTCAGAAGTACAATTATAAAATTATTGGTGCCTCTGGTAAAAAGCATAAAGGACTCTAGAGATTCTCTTACTGAAAACTTAAGACCTAATAAGGCCAAAATTAAAAAATATTTTAAATGAGATGAAGTCTAAACTTGATACTCTAACTTCTAGGGTTAATGAGGTAGGAGAGAGAGTGAGTTAAGAAGATAAGTTGATGGAAAGGAAGGAAGCTGAGGAAAAAAGAGAAAAACAATTAAGAATGCATGAGGAAAGGCTTAGGGAAATAAATGATAGCTTGAGAAGGAAGAATATTTGTCTTATTGGGATTCCAGAAGAGATGAGAGAGGACCACAAAGTATATTTGAACAAATCATAGCTGAGAACTTCCCAAATCTGGGGAAGGAAACAGGCATCCAGATCCAAGAGATAGAGAAGACCTCCCGCCCAAATCAACAAGAACCATTCAACACCTCAACATTTATAGTGAAACTTGCAAATTTCAAGGATAAAGAGAACATTCTTTTTTTTTTTTTTTTTTTTTTTTTTTTTTTTTTTTTTTTAAAGAGAACATTCTTAAAGAAGTTTGAGGTAATAGATCCTTAAATTATACAGGGAGAAATACCAGATTAACAGCAGACCTCACCACAGAGACCTGGCAGGCCAGAAAGGGCTGGTATGATATATACAGGGTCCTAAATGAGAAGAACATGCAGTCAAGAATAGTTTATCCAGCAAGGCTCTCATTCAGAATAGAAGGAGAGATAAAGAGCTTCCAAGATAGACAGAAACTGAAAGAGTATGTCACCATGAAACCAGCTCTGCAAGAAATATTAAGGGGGACTCCATAAAAGAAAGAGGAAGCCCATAGAAACAATCCACAAAAACAGGGACTGTATAGGTAATATGACGACACTAAATTCGTATCTCTCAATAGTTACTCTAAACATGAATGGGCTAAACGATCCCATCAAAAGACGCAGGGTTTTGGACTGGATAAAAAAGCAAGACCCATTTATATGCTGTCTACAAGAGACTAATTTTAGACCTAAGGACACCTCCAGACTGAAGGGGTGGAGAATCATTTGCCATTCAAATGGTCCTCAAAAGAAAGCTGAGGTAGCAATCCTCTTATCAGATAAATTAGAGTTTATCCCAAAGACTGTCATAAGAGATGAAGAGGGACACTATATCATACTTAAAGGGTCTATCCAACAAGAAGACCTAACAATCATGAATATTTATGCCCTGAATGTGGGAGCTGCCAAGTATATCCATCAATTAATAAAGTAAAGAGATATATAGATAATACATTAATAGTAGGAGACTTCAACATGGCACTCTCAGCAAAAGATAGATCTTCTAAGCAGAACATCACCAAAGAAACAAGGGCTTTGAATGATAACATGGGACCAAATAGATTTCACAGATATATAACGAACATTACATCCTAATGCAACTGAATACACATTCTTCTCAAATGCACATGGAACTTTCTCCAGAATAGATCACATACTGGGTCACAAATCAGGTCTCAACCAATACCAAAAGATTGGGATTGTCCCCTGCATATTTTCAGACCACAATGCTTTGAAACCAGAACTCAATCACAAAAAGAAATTTGGAAGAAACTCAAACACATGGAGGTTAAAGGGCATCCTGCTAAAAGATGACTGGGTCAACCAGTAAATTAGAAAGAATTAGAAAGATTCATGGAAACCAATGAAAATGAAAATACAACCATTCAAAAATCTTTGGGGTACAGCAAAAGCAGCCCTAAGAGGGAAATACATTGCAATAGAAGCCTCCCTCAAAAAATTGGAAAAAAACAAATATACAAGCTAACCTCTCACCTAAAGGAATTGGAGAAAGAACAGCAAATAAAGCCTAAACCAAGCAGAAGAAGAGAGATTATAAAGATTAGAGCAGAACTCAATGAAATAGAGACCAGAGGAACTGTACACGGATCAGCAAAACCAGGAACTGGTTCTTTGAAAGAACTAATAAGATAGATAAACTCCTAGCCAGCCTTATTTAAAGAGAGAGAGAGAGAGAGAGAGAGAGAGAGAGAGAAGACTCAAATTAATAAAACCATGAACTAAAGAGGAGAGATCACAACCAATATCAAGGAAATATAAGTGATTTAAAAAATGTATTATGAGCAACTATATCCCCAAAATTAGGCAATCTAGAAGAAATGTGTGTATTTTTGGAAACCTACAAATTATCAAAACTGGAACAGGAGGAAATAGAAAACCTGAACAGGCCAATAACCAGTGAGGAAATTGAAGCAGTCATCAAAAACCTCCAAAGACACAAAAGTCCAGGGCCAGATGGCTTCCCAGTGGAATTCTACCAAACATTTAAAGAAGAAATAATACCTATCCTACTAAAGCTGTTTCAAAGGATAGGGAAGGAGGGAATACTTCCAAACTCATTCTATGAGGTCAACATTACCTTGATCCCCAAATCAGTCAAAGACCTCACCAAAAAGAAGAATTATAGACCAATATCCCTGATGAACATAGGTGCAAAAATTCTTACCAAGATACTAGCCAATAGGATCCAACAGTAGATTAAGAGGATTATTCACCATGACCAAGTGGGATTTATCCCTGGGATGCAAGGGTGGTTCAACATTTGTAAAACAAAGTAAGAGATCAAATCAACAAGAGAAAAAACAAAAACTATATGATCCTCTCAATAGATGCAGACAGAGCATTTGACTTCCTGATTAAAACTCTTCAGAGTGTAGGGATAGAGGGAACATTCTTCAATATCATAAAAACCATTTATGAAAAGCCCCCAGCAAAAATCATTCTCAATGGGGAAAAACTGAGCCTTTCCTCTAAGACTAGGAACACGACAGGGATGTCTACTCTCACCACTGCTATTCAACATAGTACTAGAAGTCCTAGCCTCAGCAATCAGACAACAAAAAGAAATAAAAGGCATTCAAATTGGCAAAGAATTCAAACTCTCCCTCTTCGCAGATGACATGATACTGTATGTAGAAAACCCAGTCTCCACCCCAAGATCGCCAGAACTCATACAGCAATTCGGCAGTGTGGCAGGATACAAACTCAATGCCCAGAAACCAGTGGCATTTCTATACACTAACAATGAGACTAAAGAGAAATGAAGGATCAATCCCATTTAAAACTGCACCCAAAACCATAAGATACCTAGGAATAAACCTAACCAAAGAGGTAAAGGATCTGTACCCTAAAAACTACAGAACACTTCTGAAAGAAATTGAGGAAGACATAAAGAGATGGGAAAACATTCCATGTTCATGGATTGGAAGAATTAATATTGTGGAAATGTCAATGCTACCCAGGGCAATTTACATGCTCAATGCAATCCCTATCAAAATACCATGGACTTTCCTCACAGAGTTAGGACAAATCATCTTAAGATTTTTGTGGAATCAGAAAAGACCCTGAATAGCAAGGAGAATATTGAAAAAGAAAACCAGAGCTGGGGGCATCACAATGCTGGATTTCAAGCTGTGTTACAAAGCTGTGATCATCAAGAGAATGTGGTACTGGCACAAAAACAGACACATAGATCAATGGAACAGAATAGATAACCCAGAAATAGGCCCTCAACTCTATGGTCAACTAATATTCCACAAAACAGGAAAGACTATCCATTGGAAAAAGGACAGTCTCTTCAATTAATAGTGCTGGGAAAATGGGATAGCCACGTGCAGAAGAATGAAACTAGACCATTCTCTTACACCAGACACGAAGATAAACTCAATATGGATGAAAGATCTAAATGTGAGACAAGATTCCATCAAAATCCTAGAAAAGAACACAGGCAACACCCTTTTTGAACTTGGCCACAGCAACTTCTTGCAAGATACATCCACGAAGGCAAGGGAAACAGAAGCAAAAATGAACTATTGGGACTTAATCAAGATTAAAAAGCTTCTGCACAGCAAAAGAAACAGTCAACAAAACTACAAGACAACCTACAGAATGGGAGAAGATATTTGCAAATGACGTATCAGATAAAGGGCTAGTTTCCAAGATCTATAAAGAACTTATTAAACTCAACAGCAAAGAAACAAACAATCCAATCATGAAATGGGCAAAAGACATGAAGAGAAATCTCACAGAGGAAGACACAGACATGGCCAACATGCATATGAGAAAATGCTCTGCATCAACTTGCCATCAGGGAAATACAAATCAAAACCACAATGAGATGCCACCTCACCCCAGTGAGAATGGGGAAAATTAACAAGGCAGAAACCACAAATGTTGGAGAGGATGCGGAGAAAGGGGAACCCTCCTGCACTGTTGGTGGGAATGTGAACTGGTGCAGCCACTCTGGAGAACTGTGTGGAGGTTCCTCAAAGGGTTAAAAATAGACCTGCCCTACGACCCAGCAGTTGCACTGCTGGGGATTTACCCCAAAGATGCTGATATAGTGAAATGCTGGGACACCTGCACCCCGATGTTTATAGCAGCAATGTCCACAATAGCCAAACTGTGGAAGGAGCCGCAATGTCCTTCAACAGATGATGGATAGATGTGGTCTATATATACAATGGGATCTGACTCAGCCATTAGAAAGGATGTATACCCACCCTTTGCTTTGATGTGGATGGAACTGGAGGGTATTATGCTGAGTGAAGTAAGTCAACTGGGGAAGGACAATCATCATATGGTTTCACTCATATAGGGAATATAGGAAATAGTGAAAAGGATTATAGGGGAAAGGAAGGGAACTGAGTAAGGAGGGAAAAAATAGAGAGGGAGACAAACCCTGAGAGATTCCTAACTTTGGGAAACAAAGGGATGCAGAAGGGGAGGTGGGTGGGGGGATGGGGTAACTGGGTGATGGGCATTGAGGAGGGCACTTGATGGGATGAGCACTGGGTGTTATACTATGTGCTGGCAGACTGAATTTAAATTAAAAAATTTTAAAAATAAATATAAAATTTAAATATTATTTTAACATGGAATGTGAGATGAAGAGGTGAAAAATACTTGAATGGATACATTTTCATTAACTAAGCATTCTGATGACTAGAGATATTAATTGTATCCTTCAACTTATGTCTCCTAACCCACTTATACAATACTGTTCCCTTCATGTGAATAAGCCATGGGCATTGCTGAATCTTTCACCCTAAGTGAAGAATCCATAAATAATTAGATTTTACTTGCCAAAGTCAAGTAGGCATTACCAAATGAATAACTGCAGAACTATTTCCTGGAAATGCTGATTTCTAGCAAATATGCCTGTATGTACTTGTTTTTGACCAAATGATAACCTTCTTCCCGTTTACTGACCTTTAAAATCTCTTTCCAGGTTCCTGCCAGTTTGGTAAGAAGCCTTTCTATGATGTACAACTAAAATGATGGAGAACCCACCTAAGGGTGAAGGCGAGGCTGAACAAATTCTGGGAGTTAAGGTAATTTGCTATCACACATCCAGAAAATAGAGCTCCCTAACCGGGTAGATCAAGACGTGAAGTATTGATCAACAGGCAGTAAATGTGCAGTGGCTCATCAATTCTGCTCAATGATCCTGAGAAGAAAGTCATGTTTTCCCTTCTATTTTGGAGATGGGAAATCTGGAGCTCTGACAACAGTACCTGGCTGGGGGCACACATGTGGCCAGTGGCAAGGTATGATCTAACGAGGTCAAGGTGTCACTGAAACCACGTGATCTTCCCCCTTTGGTGTCACTAGGAGGGAGACTCCTTCATTACTCTGCATCGAGCACATGAACCACTCCCTAAGGGAGGGCAGCCAAATGGGATTTCACTGATAATAATAGCAATGATGCTACTGTCACTGCCCCCTTACTGGGTTCCTAGCTAAGGACAGCGCTTGGGTCAATGAGATGCCACACACCTCTCTCCACATCCAGGTGCCTATCCAGATGCCTCATTCTCTCTACGGCAGAAGAAAAGTCATGTTTGCCTGAGGAGCCTCATAGGTCAGAATGAAAGCATCGCAAACCTGGCCTCACGTGGGCATTTTCGTTGTCTACTGATGGGGAATGGTCCCTAGCTGACACTGCACCAGGATGTGCTGAGATGTTCCCATGGGCAGCATGGGGTGTGACAACGGGCCAGGCAGCTGTGTGGGCTTGGGAGCCACTGCACTGGCATTACTTCCGTGGTGAAACGACAGCTTAAATTAAATCATCACCTCTATAATTTGAGGCCTACATCAGTGATTCGATCTTTGGCAAGGCACCGCAAATCTGACAGATACATTACGAAGGACCTACAAATTATGAACTCTTAAGACTCGCAGATAATTTTGGATTTGGAAATTATTTCTGAAATGCTATGTTGCTGAAAGTGTTGGCGTTTTGCATTAAATAGCTTCACAGTTATATATGTGCAGCTACTATGAGAAGAACAAACTGTCAAGTTAAGATTCTAAGATGATGAACTGTGTTTACTTTTGTCTTAGTCAAAATGTCATGTTAACACCAGATATGATTCATTCCCAGAGTTTCACGACATCCGATGGTGCTGACCACTCCTTCCTTCCTCCACCACCTTCTCTTGACTTTTGTGACGTGGTCTCCCAGTTTGGTCTGAAGTCTCCATCCCTCCTCCGCCTCCTCTCTGACGGCCTCCTCTGTCCCCTCTCTGATGGAGGCTTTCTGGCACTGTTTCCTACACAGTCCACAGTGACCTCATCAACTCTCGGGGTGCCAATGACCCCAACTTCCACCGCCACCCAGATCTAGAGCTGAGCTTCAGACCTGTCCATTCCTTCACTTTGGATGAATGTTCTTGGGTGTCCCACCTTTCCCCCAATACATGCTCCTCCTCCAATGGATCCCTGACCTGGGAATGGGTGGCATCAGAACTCACCACTGCAGGAAGCTTCAGCTTTAAAGAGTTGCTTCAACACTAGATCTGGGGCCAAAAATCTAATGGCCTAAGGTGCTAAACAAGTGACATTCATAACAAAAGTAGTGATGGTGGCAGAGCGACTGTGGCAAAACTGAAGGGTACAGACCATACACGAGGCAGTTAATGCTTAACTTTAGCAGACTTAAGCCGAGTGGAATTGCAGGCTCAGTCTGCCAAGTGGAGGGCTTTGTGAAAGAAGCTAGAAATTTGATTTCGATATGAAATCTCTACATTCTTCAATGTTGATAACCAATCAAATTCAAAACAATATGGACCCAAAAGATGTTGGTGGGCTCTTATTTTGCAAGCTCTGTTTTAAATCGATGGTATCCAAACAATTTTATTCAAGAACTATTTTTTTTCAGCAAATTAAATTTTACCTAAGTCCAATTTAGCCAGTAACCACGATATGTGTACCAATTTCAAAACTTGCATTTCTTCATCTTTGCAATAATGTGTATATTGTAAATATCCCAGGCAAACTGACTGCAAAACCAGAGAGCTAAAAAGATTTCTCTGACAGCTAGTCAGATAAGATCCTCTTTATTTTATCAGAAAAATGGTTCAGATTGTAAAATACTCCTAACAATCCATTGGTTTCTGTGATATTCCATGATGTTAACTCAGGCATCGTATGTCTGAATGTGTGAATTGCTCCTCGCACAGACTGAAGGCAGAAGGCTTGGCCTCCCTCGGACTGGATGCCTGACTCTAGAGACTCCTCAGCCACCACACCTTCGCTTGCTGATTAACCAGCATAAATGCACCAATTTCCACCACACCCGACTCTATCACGTACAATAGATCGAATCCATTTCTCGGGTGATTTCAAATTCATGAGTTCTGTTTTCTGCAGGACAAGGGCCTGTGCTTTTTCCTCTCAGCCATCACTCTCTTCCTCAGCCTGTGGTGTGCTTGCTCTCACCGTACGTTGAATCCAGTTACGTCTTTTGAATACAAGGTAGTAAGAATGTTGAATGAGCAGGTAAGAAGAGGCGTATGATTCTGTTGGCAACAGAGTGAAAGTCCCTCCACGGATACGGGCATATATCGGTTGTGTGTATGGTGTTGCTTTGGTCTTCTGAACATATGGACTTGAGAACAAGCTTTGGATATTTATTATTCATAAGCAGAAGGGCTTCTATACTTGCAAATGGTAATGACATTCGTGGTCAACCACATCTGGCCTTTCTATCTTAGGATTTTCTTCCACTGAATGGAGATAGCAGGAGAAGCCTCGGTGCTTGGTCTGCGGTGTTAGAATTTGGTGTGTAACACATGTGATTGCAAATCGTGCACCTTAAAGTATAGAGTTTGTTGAAATATGAAAGCATATGTAAAAGTGAACACTCACCGATGAGATACATGCCGATCCAGTCTCCAGCGTCCACCTCCTCCTTGATGTCCCAGTGGATCACCAGGTCCTGTGAGTGCCCTATGGAGTAGTAGGAGCTGCTGACCATGAGTGTGGAGCGGCTGTCTGAGGTGACCAGGTCGGTGTCACTGGTGGAGCGGGGGATGGTGACGGTGCCGTGGGGGCCGTTCCGAATGGCCATGCTGTGGAACTGGCCGGGGTTGTAGCTGTGACGGAGTGGCTCCTTGCACCGGCGTCGATTCTGGGAGTTTCTAGATGGAGACGCCATGGCGGCCAGGCCTAAAAACCTGTTCTGGTACAGATTCTGTGGGGGCAAACAGACAATTAGCGGGGGTGGAAGATACCAGCTAGGTAATCGCAGTCTTCACAGGGAAAGAAGGATGTGCTGGGAGAAGAAAGGAGCTGTGAGCGAGCAGCCCTCCAAGGGAGATTTGAAAGAGGACACAGAGCATCTTCCTCAGGGTTCACACAGGGAAGACAAGCATAAAAATGCCAGCTCCCCAAGGGGCCGTGCATTTCCACGCTCTGCTGGAGTCTGTTTCGCCTTCTCCCTCTAGCCCATGGGTCTTAGAAGGGCTCAATGGCTCTGGTGGTGTGACTGCCCCAAACGAGCTGCCATCTCTTGAGAAATCTAGCAGCAATTCAATTGGATCCAACTTTATCTTTTTTTAGGGTAGATTATGATTATGATTATGATCACTGAACATTTTAGAGATCCTTGCAGCATTCAAGACCCCAGACATACAGCCCAGAATTACAGGTGGCTGAGGCTGCTAGACCTCCATTACCACTCTCCACCCTCCAGAAATCTCCAGCCATCTGAGATTCCCATTAAGGACCTGTTCCAATCCCTTACTAATCTTTGAACACCATAATTTTCAACAAAGTCCAGTCTCAGAGAACTATGGCTCGGAGCCCAATGTTATTGTAGAAACCATTGTATCTGATGAAAAAAAAATGCATGTTTTTTGTTTGCGACATTGAGCACTTACTATGAGCTGAGCCAATGCACAGCAATAGCTGGATTGTTTTGGATACAGATGGCTTTTAAAACATGGGTCGGGAGCGGGGGGAACATCATATCAAACTTGCACAAGGGATTCTTTTTTGAAACAAGGAAGTGTGATTCTGACTTCATCAAATATATAAAAATTGGAATTTAAATATATAATTTTGAGATACCTGGCTATAAAAGTACATGCCATTCTACAAATAGGAACACTTTTGTTCTCAAGGAGAAGATTAAGGGGGTGCCTCGGTGGCTCAGTTGGTTAAGCACCAGAACCTTGATTTTGACTCAGGTCATGATCTCAGGGTAGTGAGATGGAGCCCTGCATCGGGCTCCGTGCTGTACATGGAGTCTCCTTAAGATTCTCTCTCTCCCTCTCCCTGTACCCTCTCCTCACTCCTGCTCGAACTCTCTGTCTTTAAACAAAAACAAAACAAAAAAACAACCGAAGAGAAGATTAAGGCCTGAAAATGTGTTGAGTCATACAGTTTAGATCCCAGGGCCAGCTACTTATTGCACACATCAATCAACTGCAAGTTATAGACTTTCTGTTTACTGTCATGAGGCCCAGGCCTCAGCGGCACTCTGCTCTTTGGATTACATAAGTCTGTTTAGCAGGCATTGAGGCCTGCACTTTTTCCATCTTCCAAGACCGGGGCACTTGTAAAAAGTCCATTAACCTGATGAAGCACAGTGTTGGCATTCTCCATCTCAGGCCTTAATGGCCATGTGGCAGGCCTGTTGGTTCATTATTTGAGTCTCTTGTTAGGAATTCCTCAGGTCTCCCTGGCGGTAACCATGGCATTACTATAGCCAGAAAAGCCAGACTCCAGAAAGCATCTCATCGCACTATTGGTACCATATGGTCTTTTATTTTTTTTTTAAATGCTTGTCGTGTGACAGTATGAACATGGACAGACCACGGTGTCACCTGGACGATAGGCAGAGCCCAGGGAACACGAGCCGCCCGTGCACCTCACAGGCACCCTGGCTCTTCTGAGCAGCTCACAGGGGACATCCGTAACCTGACCATCCTCCAGGGGGACTTTGTCCAGAGACCCTTGGAACATCTCCAGAAAAGAAAGGCTGCTGCTAGAGCATAACATTTCTGCAGTTTACACATGCTTGATGTGGACTATTATGGAGATTAAAAACAACTGGGAATTAAATAGTCAAGCTTATGATTGCAGGTTAAACCAAAGCTAGTGCAGAACCTACCAAATTCCAACCTGTGCATCCCTGGACATTTTACTTAATCTTCCTGGTCCTCAGTTTCCTCGTTTGTAAATGAGTTGCTGTCATCACTTAATGAGACAATGCAAATTAAGCCCTAAGCATAGAAAATACTCAATAAATAAAAATCTACTGCTAATATACTACCGGTATTGCTTTATTAAGAATGCCTCAATGAAACATAGGTCCTGGGCAGTTGGCCGGGCTCACACACTGGCCAAGGGTCCCCTCACATCATCCCAGGGCCCTCATACTTAATTCCTTCTGCAACAAACCCACAAATCATTTCTAGTCACGGTCCTGCAAGTTGTTTTTCAAAACTGAAATTCCAAGCATTAAACAGTCCAATGTATTTGTAAAGGCACCCTATATACCAATTTCTTGGAGAGGAAGGCTCCCTTTATCT
Organism: Canis lupus dingo; assembly: GCF_003254725.2. Lineage (NCBI taxonomy): Eukaryota > Metazoa > Chordata > Mammalia > Carnivora > Canidae > Canis > Canis lupus. The sequence goes on from NC_064260.1 coordinate 6,877,282, forward strand.
GTCAAGTTTGTGCTTGAATAGGATATTTTTGCATTAATGTTGAGGCTTGAGGGAATTTGATTGATATACTATCAGCTGGTCCCTCAGAAAAAATTATAGAGTGCTTTTCTTTTGTTGAGGACACTTCTGCTGTGGTATTTTTATTAGAATTCCCTGGAAACCAGGCAACTTTCCTGAAACTGTCAAATTACACCAGTGCTACTGTCTATGTGGCATAGAAGGAACCATTAGTCAAGGAAAACGTCTGTCAGTAATTTACTGGGTTGCAATAATGGCATTTGCCCGGAATCAGTAAAGCGGCCTCAAAGCTGTTCCTTGAAGGCTGCACTCCCCACTCTCCCCACCAAAGACACTGTGTCTTTGTCCACACCCTCTCCATTTGTACTTGCAGGGATTGTATGTCTGCTTCAAGATTATGCCCCAGCACCAACTCTGCTATAACCTCCCCTTGCATCCTTTTCCCATTCCCCAAAATGTGGGCCTCAGCTCTGTGATCCCACAGGAATCCCCGTCCCCTGCAGAGATGCTGACTGTATTATGGCTAGTTGATCAATTCACACACGTCCCTTTGCAGTGAAGACTCAAAGCCAGCACTTCCTGCTCCTGGAACTGGCATGACTCCTGGCATCAAAAAAGGCCCCTGAAGCTTTAATTAATATGATTTATTTTATTCAATGAGGTCCCTCCTTTTTGCAGAAGGGGTTTAAGTTCGCTATTCAAAACAGATAAAAGATGGAAAGATATAAGTCAGTAGATAGTGCATAGAGAAAAAGAGATAAAATTTATGTACAAAGGCTCACCTAAAACTATATGCCATCGTGTCCCTAAACAGGTGTTATTGTTAAAGACTCACAACAGCTGCCTCTTGAACACAGCAGGTGGATAGCTGATCCCCAACGTGCGATTCCTTTGTGGCTACACTTTCCCGGGCCATTCACAAGGGTTCCAAGCTCACACTATAGACTCATCCGGCTGGAAGAAACAATTTAATCATTCTCCGTTCACATCTGAACTGCGAGAGATAGAGGAGGATCTGTCCTGCTTCTAAATAGCCCTGGATAAAAGACCGCTCTCTTCCAAGACAGTGATTCCATTGTTGTACAACCTCAAAATTCTTCCTAAGCTCTAAAGGCAAATCTCACGAGACAGGGACCTGCCTTCTCCTTCCTCCCCGCAAAGAGCAGGAGTGGCTCTCCCATTATCTAGGAGGAGGAAGTCAACAGTATCACTAAATTGCTTCCAGTTTCTTCTCCGTCCCACTAAGTCATTTGAGGGTCTTTTATTTTCCCTTACCTGGGTGATGGGTAATAGACACATATAAGAAACCAAGAGAATATTAGTAACAGCTTCAGTGACACTGGGATTTTCCAATTGTTTGTAATCAAGGGTGTCTACTTGTAGACTACGGTAAGCACGGATTGTAACTGACCCCCGAAAAAGCGAATCCAATGAGTGAGCCACTGAAGACAATCTGATCACATTGTGACCTACTTCATAGGGAGGAGGATTTGCTTGCTGGCTTGTTTCCTACTTGCAGCTGAAGATCCAACAATGATGTTTTGTTTACCTATTTTGCTTTCCAACTGAAATCACTCAAATTGTTAAAATGGTTTTAATTAAGTGATATGTTCTTGGAGTTTTAAAAAATCTTGGAACAGGTCTTGCACGTTTAGTGCTTTAAGTTATTCTTATGCATTAGAGTATACTGGCAAACGTGAAACCTGTAAGGAGATGGAATCTTAAAAGAAAGAAATCGTCACTTCTAGGGAAGGGACATGTTATTTTGGATTTTATTTTTTTCCGGACACACAGGGAAACAAAAGATTCTGCCGCCTCAATTTCTAACTGACAAAGTCATTAATGGCTTTTCTGTTTTGGAATACATAAAGCTGTGAGTGAGTACCATCTCAGAAATGAAGAGCAAGTGGACAAAAGCCATATCTATAATAGAGAAAATGACCCTTAAAAATTGCCTCCACCCTAAGAAATCAAAAACAGTGAGTGGATAACACAGGCCCTGAAGGAAATCTCATTAAAGTATATGAGACAAGGTTATACTAACTAGCATTATTTAGCTGAAAGAAGAGCATAATAGTTTTTGAGTTCAGGAACAGATTTTATTTTGAGCAAGTGGATGCCTTAAGCTTTTTTATCCTACACTCATCTCTGGTTATGCCATCAGAGAGGTAATGAAATAAAAAAAAAATTACACGTAACTTGTCTCTTTCTACAACGGATCTGAGAAAATTTACAACAAAAGAAATGTACAAGGAAATAAGGAAATAGAGACCAGACAAAATAGGAAGTAGCAATACGAAAAAGGATGATGATTCTGAGCGTTTAGTCTATGCAGGGAACTTGGTGCATTATCACATTAAAAACCCATCACGATCACTACTTCCTTGGTGAAAACCCAGCTCAGGATGGTGGTTCATAAACATTCCTGAGGTCCTCCAAGAAATGGGGATTTGAGCCTATTCTATGTGATTTTAAGAGTGGCCTCTTAAGCACTGTCTCCAAATTATAACATGGGCAGATATGCTTGCAGAAATTGATTCAGATACTCCTCTGATCTTCTTGAAAGCCAGGAATACAAGGAAAGCATAGTTCTCATGATCAGAATATAGAATTTTCTTCTCCCTCCAAGTTCTTAATAAAACACTTCATTTTACACTTTATCTAGAGAATACCACATGATATGGTGAACATTACCTTTAAAAAAGCACTTAGAAAAATCATAAACAGTGGCAGATTCTTGCCCAAGTTTTTGACAAAAGGCAAGGTTATACTATAAAGCGTCTCTCTGGGGCTGTGTTGTATGGCTGTGTTGACCACATTCAAAAGCCCCCTTGGCTTATTCGACCCCTTATGCCCTAGACCTCCTGCTCTCAATTCCATGCCTGTTCTCAACCTCACATCTCTCTCTGGCCTTGATGCAGATAAACTGGAGCCTAAATGACCTGTTCCATCTACGAGGGTCTTATTTCGTATCAGTGCCCCTCGACTGAGAAGCAAGTGCCAAGAGAATATGGGCCTTGACCAGCCCGTCTGGGCCTGCATTTCCAGCTAAAGCAGTACCTGGTAAGAATGTCATGGGTGCTCAATAGATGTTTTGTTGGATGAATGAATGAGTGAGTGAGTGAGTGAGTGAGTGAGTGAGTGAGTGAATGGCTCAGGAAGGGGAGCATCTGCCTCTGTATCCCGGAGCCATGACATCACGCTCTGCTGCTTGAGTTGAGGAACCTTCTCAGTGCCTAATTTGCCTAAAGCACAGGCTTGTTGCCCAGAATCCCCCATTACCAGTTCCTGAATGATACTGGTAAAAAGGGAGAGGTGTGGATGAGATGAGATCCCACCCCTGCCTCCCCTTCTGGGTCTCACATCCTGAGATCTGAGTCCTGCCTGTACCTTTGTACGTCTGCTTGGGAACAGCTGTGGGTGAGTGAGGTCACGGGACAGAGGTGGCCGTGACTTGCCAGATGGCCAAGCACTTTGGAGGAGGAAAGTGGGAGGAGACTGCAATGTTACCATCTCTAGCCAACTCTTCAGTTCCTATCACACCTGTCTCTGAGACAGTGTTTTTAGCCTCAAAGCCATGTGTTGAAAAGGCTGTGTTTTGTGCTGGCCATTGTACAGAAGAATATCACAGAATTATATAAACTAAATTGTGTGGGCTCCTTTTTTTTGAAAAAGAAATAGAATCCCACACATTGCCGGCTGGAAGGGAACATTAGGTGGAGGAAATGTTAATAAGCAAATCAAACCAAGTCAGGGAATATCCACATAGGAAGTCGTCATGATTTGACAGACAAGGGACTTGTTAAAGAGACAGTCAAATGAATTATTTTAGGAACACAAAAGGCCTTACCACTAACGAAAAAAGTCCAACAATAGGTTTAAGTGAGTGGAACAGCCTCCACCCCACTTCTCTCTGGAGCCCCCAGTGATGGCAGCAGAAGAAAATCTTTGCTCCTTGTTGCTCCAATGTCATTCTCGCTCCTTATGCTTAGGAGAGGTGACCAGGAGGCCTGGCCATGCTTTGCAGGATATGCAACTTTTACCACTTTGGTCAAATACGGAATTTTTTTGTGCAACCCTGAGCCACTTGGGAGGTTTATGCTTGGAGATGTTCAAGAATGAAGCTGTCAGAGTCTGGGCAGTTACTACAGCCAGAATAATCAGTGGGGGATGTAGGTGAGGAGAGCAAGAAAGATAGGAGGCGGGGGATCTTCCTATGTTATTTAAGGGAAATTCCTGATCTCTAGCAGCATCTCCTTCTGCTCTATATGAAAAAAAAAGTCATTGAAAGTGGTATTCCTCTGTGTGTGTGTGTGTGTGTGTGTGCATGTGTGTGCGCATGTGTATTGTGTGTGTGTGAGAGAGAGAGACAGAGAGACAGAGAGGCAGACAGATGGACTCACAGACAGGGACAGAGAATGAATAGGAATGCACAGATGACTTTCCCTTTTCAATCTCAGACATGTCCTTTTCTCCCGCAGGAGGGTTCCATCTCGATGCAAGTTGGGAAGGTCCCTTCTTTATGTGTTCACACCCACTGAAGTAAAGGATATGCTTCTATTTCCCAGAACCACAGTGATGGTCCAGCAGGTCATGGCAGCCAGGCCCCAGAGATCCTGCTGGCCACCCCGGAGCCACCTGGTGGGCGTGCAGGGGAGCAATCTGGCTACAGAGCTGGGCAGCCATGAGCAACAGCCCTGATCACCACAGCTCCACTCCTGGAGCTCCCCAGAGCTGCTGTACCAAGTGGGGTGACTGTCTCTTCCATACCCAGGCACCACCACCTGCCTAACGACAGTCTAGTCTTCAGAACCTGACCTCTAAAACCGAGTCACACAGACTCCCAGAGCGACCGGTGGGAAGTCATGTTCATTCCCTCCTGCTGCTGTCGAAGGGCAGTGGCCTGCCCTGGGCACAGCATGTGAGTAGCAGAGCCACGAATGGAACCCAGAACCCAAGCCCCACGGCTTGGACCCCACTGCCTCTCTGAGGAGGCAGCCTCAGGCTTGCAGAGGATGTAAGGCACCGTGTGTTCTCCTCCTCTATTCAGAAACCTGTTTAGATTTGCTAATAGGCAATGTGGCCCGACAACGAACAGGGTTCTAAGAAGGACATTTGAGCAGGATTGCAAATGAGGTGCTATGTTTGCATACACAGTGAGGTTAATGTTCAAATACCTTAGTATTTGTCATGGAGGTTCAGGGTGCTGTATAGATGCTCTCTTAAATTTTTCCATCCCCTGGCAGGTTGGACCTAGCAAAGTTGGTGAGATTTTTAAGTAAACTGTCTTTTTGTTTTCTTCCTTTAGCCCATTCAATGAGCAAATGTTGAGTCATTAGTGTGTACTAGACACGGTGCCAAGTATCAAGTATGCAGAGAGACGTGAATTAAACAGTGCTCCTACCCTCGAAGGGTTTTGTGCAAGAGGCAAACATTTAAGCAGTCAACTCTGACACAATGACAAGGACCATGACAAGAGTGGTAGGCAGGGTCCTCACGGGAGGGAGAGGGATGCTGGAGATGCCTTCCCAGATGGGAGAACAGTAATAGTGTATTTGGAAGGAGGAGTAGGAAGGTCACCAACTGGTCAGAGGCAGAGGGAAGTCCCAGCTAAGCAGAAGGAACCTGTGTATAAAGGCAGAGCTTTACAAACAAGCGTGGCGCGCCAGTGTTTTCAGCAGAGCTCCTCCTAGCTGCCTGCCAGAGAGTGCCAGGGGGAGCAGCGAGAAATGGGAGACGAGGGGGTCCCAGGACACACCAAGACATAGGATCTTCCCCTTTAGAGGATGGGGTGGGGTGGGCGGGAACAGGAGATTTTTTGCTCTAGGAAATGATACAATCTATTCACCTTAGAAACATCACCCTATAGCAGTGAGAGGAAAGCAAGGGGAGAGGATTCCTCTGTGTCTGGAGAAGCCTCTACTACAGCAATCCTGAAAACCAAGGACACCTCAGGGAGAAGCTTCATCAGACAATCCCTTAAGACTAAAACCACAGGGCCATCTGCAACCCAGGGGCTAAGATCCACTGTGGGAGGATGACAGGTAAAGGAACAAGGTATGGCCTGTGTCCTTGAGGGGGGTGGATGAGGGGTAAATGGAGGAACAATCCAAAGGCACAGTCACAGAGACCACATACGGCACCGAGTGTGGCCTGTTTCTGTTGGGATCTCGTGGCCATTGCATTCAACCAGGAGCAGGGCAGTGCCCTACACCACACTTAGCGCATTCTAGGGCAAGTGGTAACTGTGCCTGATTCTACCACTGGGGACACTGCGTCATTTAATAACATGTGCCCCAGGATACTTTGCTCCTCAGAACTGATCAAGAGAAGTAAATTTCAGGACTTTTGCATCTTTCATTTTCAAAGCTTGGACGACACATCAACACAAACTGAATTGGACTGACTTTCTGGAACATACTGTATTTATAATCTTACTTTGCCATAGAATACAGTACAAAGGCTAGTCTTCACTGTTATATAGCAAAGTAATGTCACCAGTGATGTAGTAGAGCTCACTAACACATAAGTCAAACACACGTGAGCATGTACAACATGACCTGTACCGTGCTGGAGGTGAGGCCTATGCTGGATATTATCTGGTGGTGAGAAAATACAGAAACTAATTATTTCAACCTAGGGTGAAACACAAACAAGTTTAGAGGGATTCACAAGATAGGAAGATAATTACTCATTTTGTCAGATAGGGAAGGAAACAAGACTTAGGGAGAATCGGAGAAAGAACATTTTTTTTCTTTTTTTAAGGCAGAAGGAACATATGCAAAGGCAAGACAAGAGTTATAAAGACTGTCCACATGTGTCCAGGGGACTGGAAGACCAGGGTGCCTGAAGCAGAGGGTATGTGGGGCAGGAGCAGTTTAAAGATTTTATTCGTTTATTCATGAGAGACACAGAGAGAGAAGCAGAGACACAGGCAGAGGGAGAAGCAGGCTCCCTGTGGGGGGCCTGATGTGGGACTGGGATCATGACCTGAGCCAAAGGCAGACGCTTAACCGCTGAGCCACCCAGGTGCCCCAAGACCAGTTTTAAGGCCAAGTGTGCCAAGTTAAGGATAGAGGGGTTTCTTTTGGGGACACTGAGCCCTGTTAAAGCCAGGGAAAGAGTCAGTGGTGGCCTCACCTACCTTGTGCTTTCATGAAACTGTGCTGCTGAACACCTTCCTTCACCAACAATGCAGCAGAAGTTTCTACCAAAGCACTAGAAGAACTACTGGCCAAGGGGCTAGATATGCACAGCTAGGGAAGAACCAAAGAATCCTCAGGAGGATAAGGGTTCATCCACACTGCTCTTTCAGACCACCTGTCAGGACAGGGGGAGCACCATCCTGGACTGCAGCTCTAACAGAAGGGCCAATCTTGAGGAACGCGAACCAGATGGCCTATTACCGGTACACAGGGGACCTGAAGTTGCCGCAGCAGCACTTCCTTTTGTTATCAAGCAGATAAATTCAGTGTTAAGACTTGAGACCATTTTTTTGGAAGACAACTTAGAGCAGTGATGAAGAGGCAAATAGCATCTGGTCTCTCTCTCTCTCCCTTCTGTGTCATTCTTGTCTTTGTATCCCTTGAGAAGTGACGTGGCCAGTTCATATCCCAGAGGGAGTCACAGGTAATACGTTCCTTCCCAAGTGCCTTCCCTCCCATCATTGTGCCCCTCCTGTGATGATATTTCTAGTCCTGGCTACTCAAGTCCAGGGCTAGCTGTCACCCATTCCCTCAGCCACACCAGGTTGTGCCATCTCAGCACTCACAGTATAACGTGAGGGCCAGCAGAGATGGCTTAAATCGAGAGACATCGGTTGGAAAAAGAAGGAAGTAATTAAAAAGTGGTGCCATTAAAAGAGGATTAGGCCTGTCTTAAGTGATGTAAGATACAATGACTATGAGAGTTGGAATGACAAGGAGAAAAATCAACCCATAAGCATCTCTACCCAGCTTCTGACATCTATAGAAGAGAGAAAGAATACAGGAGCAGAGACAAAAATATTGCTTTTGAAGTGAACCACAACTACATGGACAAAGTGTCTAAATCTGTGAAAGTCCCTTGAAGGTTCCCACAGCATCAAGGTATCCTCATGGTCAACACAGCAAATCAAGTGACCTTGAAGTGCCCTATTACTTTATTATCAATTATTTATGGAAATGGCAAAAGGAAGGAAGATTTCTATTTTGAAAACAAAAAAAAATATAAGATTTGTTATTTAGCTCTGTTGGCATTAGTCCTCACTAAGATTATGGCTAAACTGGATGGGGAGCTCACATTCAGGCTGTGGTTATTCAGATATCTAGGCTCCCTACTTGGCTTCTCCCGTATGGAGACCACCTCAGCCAAAGTCTTGCTTGGTTTTAAGAGAACATTAAGAGAAAAGAAATATTAGCCATTACTTTTTCAAACACGACACACTGCTGAGATTCTTAGATATCTTTCATAGACTATCCTTTCCAACATTTGCCATACTAATGAATCTTTTTAATTTTTCAGAACTAAGGAGAAGGGATAATCAATGGAGGCTGCTTGGAACCTTTGACTCATGGACAAAAGCTACCAACAGACAGTATTTTCAGTTTTCCAGACTTAAAGAAATAGAATGGCTTTCTCCTAATCCATCTCTTGTTTGGATACCTGGGAGCATCACCTGAGCTTCCCGATGACACACAAAAGATGCATCTGACGCAGTAAAATTATGAGCCCCAATGCTTCTCCCAAGAATTCCAGCCACAGGGAACTTTTGCTTAATAGTATGCTATAGGTTTAGATTACAGTCAATGAGAACACAATTTAATTTGACCCTCAGTAGCAACCACCAGAAGGCAAACTAGATTATCATCTGGCTAAGACATTTTTCACTCTTAAGCTGATGCCTGGAAGTTGTAGGTCTCAATGATACGGTAATATATTCAAGAACACTCACTGCTATTTCAATTAATTAAAAGAGAAGCTGCCTACCCAGACAAATAGAACTCAGAAGTCTCAATGATATGGATATTTTAGAAAAAAAAATCTTTTTTTTTTTTTTCCATTTGAGGCTTGAATTAGTTATTCAGATAACATCTCTAATTTTTCCTTTTACCTTGTAGGTGGGAGGATTAAAGTTCTGTATCCTTCCAGGGGTTGACAGCTGTAGGAGGAGCCATGGGATATAGGAGCAGCAGACACAGCCCTCCCTTCACTGGGTGGCAGCAACAGAGACAGTGTCATCACAAGGAAATGCCTGGGTTGCCATTCAAACTGCTCATCACGCTTTTTCTCAAAGCCCCAAGAGACAGTATTAAAAGGAAAATGAGAAAATGAAGTAATCTGGGTTTCTGAAAGGCTGTTCGAATGAAACATTAGCTTTGAGGAAGCAAGAGCCACAGGTACATGCTAATGAATCTTAAGTGCAAGCATTTCCATTACATTAGCTTTGTTCTTTGCAGAGGACAAGTCTTCTCCTCATTTGTAACAACGCGCTCCCTGTCAGAACCTCAATTGTGACCCGCAGCAGAGGCCAGCATTTTACTCTTGCTTTATTACTCGCAGAAAGCTAGAGCCACATTTCAGAGTGTCTTTCAACCGCTAAAGGTGCATTTCCCAGACAATCTTCATTTATTTATTCATTTGGTCAACAAATGCATGTGTCAAACCCTGGATAATGAACAAGAGTATAAGCTATGGCATCTGCCCTGGAAAAGAGAACACAAACTTGCGTGAAAAATAAATGAATCCAAGGTACTCCGTGGAGGCTCGCCTACCCTCCTGCCAAGGTGAGAGTTCCCAGGAGAAGCACAAATGCAGGGTGAGAGTGGGGCAGGTATTCCCCATAGGGAGAACGGTGCATGCTGATCAGAATGCAAAGGAACCAAAACACAGATTTTAAGTCCTACCCAATTTAAGTTTGCAAATATCTTCTCCGTTCAGTAGGTTGCCTTTTCATTTTGTTGATAGTTCCTCTGTGTGCAGAAGAATTGTAATTTGATATTGCCCAATTTGTTTATGTTTGCTTCCGTTTCCTTTGGCTTTCGAATTAGATTTAAAAAAAATCATTAAGACAAATGTCATATATACACAGTAAGGAGTTAATATCCAAAATATAAGAAGAACTCATGTAACTCAACAATAAAAACGCAAACAACCTGATTTAAAAATGGGCACAGGATCTGAACAGACATTTCTCCAAAGAAGACATGCAGATGGCCAACACGCGTGTGAAAGATGTTCGACATCATTAAGTACCTGGGAAATATGAATTAAAAACCACAATGAGATATCACCTCCCACCTGTTAGAATGGCTGTTATCAAAAAGATGGAAATAAGTGTTGGAGAGTATGTGCAGAAGAGGGAACCCTCATGCACTGTTTGTGGGAATGTAAATCGCGCAGCCACTGTGGAAAAGAATATGGAAATACCTTTACAAATTAAAATAGAACTACTCTATGATCCACTTAATCCACTTCTGGGTATTTATCCAAAGAATATGAAAACACTAATTTGAAAGGATACATGCACCCTTGTACTCTTTGCAGCTTTATTTACAATAACCAAATTATGGAAACTATCCCCATTTGCAGATGACATGATAGGAAATTACCGCCTGTGTTTTCTTCCAGGAATTTTATGGTTTTAGGTCTTATAGTCCAGTCTTTAATCCATGATGAATTATTTTTGTGTATGCTGAAAGCGGCCTAGTTTCCTTCTTCTGTATGTAGCTGTCCAGTTTTCCCAACACCATTTATGGAAGAGATTTTCCTTTCCCTGTTGTATATTCTTGGCTCCTTTGTCATAAATTAAGTGACCATATATGTATATGGTTTTTATTACCTGAGCTCTCCAGTCTGCTCCATTGATCTATGTGTTTCTATGCTAACATCACACTCTTTTGATTACTGCAGCTTTGTAGTATAGTTTGAAATCCAGCTTTGTTTTTTCTCAAGATTGCTTGCTTTGTCTTTTTGGGGTGTCTCAGGTGACTCCAATTTTAGAATTATTTATTCTAATTCTATGACAAATATCCTTGGGATTTTTTTTTGACAGAGATTGTTTTGAATCCATAAGCACAGAATATCTTTTCATGTATTTGTATCTCCTTCCATTTCTTTAATCCATGTCTTACAGTTTTTAGCATACAGGTCTTTCATCTTCTTGGTTAAATTTATTCCTTAGGTATTTTATTTTATTCTTTTGATGCAATTATAAATGCTACTGTTTTCACATTTTTTCTTTCTGTTAGTTCATTACTAGTCTATAGAAACTCAACAAATTTTTGTATGTTTATTTTGTATCCTGCAACTTTACTGAATTCATACATTAGTTCTAACAGCTTTTTTGTGAAGTCTTTAAGGGTTTTCTATATATCATATCATATATCATATATCATATCATATTTGAATAATATGGACATTTTAACCATGTTCTTTGAATACATTCATTGGTCTTTTCTATTGTACTTTTAGTCTCTGTTTCATTTATTTTTGTTTTCAAAACCAAAAATAAATATTTTTGTTTAGTCTCTCTTTTCATTTATTTTTTTACCTTGGACTTTATTCTTTTCTCTAGTTCCTTTAAGTATAGACTGTTTGATACTTTTCTTGTTTTTTTGAGGTAGGCCTGTATAGCTACAAACTGCCCCCTTAAAACTGTTTTTTGCAGCATCCTACAGATTTTAGACTATTGTATTTCCATATTCACTTATCTCCAGGCATTTTTTGTTTCTTCTTTGATTTCCACAGTAACCCATTGGTTGTTCAGTAGCATGTTGTTTAATCTTCACGTATTTGTCATTTTTTCAGCTTTCTTCTTGCAATTGATTTCTAGTTTCTTACCGTTGGAGTTGGAAAAGATGCATGATAAGATTTCAGTCTTGTTGAATGTATTGAGACTTGTTTTGTGCCCAAATGTGTGCTCCATCCTGAAGAATGTTCCATGTGCACTTCAGAAGAAGGTGTATTCTCCTGTTTTTGGATGGAGTGTTGTGTGTATATCTATTAAGTCTATTTGATTTAAGGCATGATTTAAGGCTCATGTTTCCTTAGTAATTTTTTTGTCTGGATGATCTATCCATTGATGTAGAAATGTGTGTGTGTGTGTGTGTGTGTGTGTGTGTTCCTGTGTATCAGTCTATTTCAAACTGATAGCATCTTATGTTTGAACATATTCTAATAACTCTACATTTTTACTCCCCTCCATGTGTTCGTCTTTGATGTCACATTTCACATCTTCTTATTTTGTATATCTCTTAACTAATTATGTTATGCATAATTTTATTACATTTCTCTTTTAACCTTCATATTAGCTTTATAAGTGATTGGTCCAATACCTTTACTATATACCTGCATTTACCAATGAGATTTTTATTTTCAAATGTTTTCTTGTTACTAGTTAGTGTCTTTTATCAGCCTAAATAAGTGTCTAACATTTTTGGTGAGGCCAGTTTAGTGATGATAAACTTTTTTAGTTTTTGCTTGTCTGGAAAACCCTTTACCCCTCTTATTCTTGCTGGAAGACAATTCTTGGTTAGAGGTTTTCCTTTTAGCACTGTGAATATATCATGCCATTCTCCTCTGGCTTGCAAGTTTTCAGCTTAGAGACATATGAGGGTTCCCATTTATATAACAAGTTGTTTTTCTCTTGCTGCTTTTAATGTTCTCTCTTCATCTTTAACTTTTGCCAATTTAACTATAAAGTGTTTTGGTGTGTATCTCTTTGAGTTCATCTTATTTGGAACTCTCTGGGCTTTCTGAAGCTGGATGTGTGTATCCTTCCACAGATTAGGAATGTTTACTGCCATTATTTCTTCAAACAATTTTTCTGCCCCTTTCTTTCTTCTCCTTCTGGGGTCTGAATAATGCACATATTTTTCCACTTGATGTTGTCCCACAAGTCCCTTAAGCTATCTTCATACTGTTGAATTCTTTTTTCTTTTATTGCTCTGTTTAGGTGATTTACACTGCCCTGACTTCCAGGTCACTGATCTATTCTTCTACATTGTCTAGTCTGCTGTTGAGCCTCTCTTTGTATTTGTCAGACCAGTTATTGTATTCTTTAGTTCTCTGACTTATGTTTGGTACTTTCTTCTGTTTTCTATCTCTTTGTTAAATTATGAGTTCATTCTTCTTTAGAGTTCAGTATGCATCTTTATGAGCATTATACTGAACTTTTTTTTTAAGATTTTATTTATTTATTCATGAGAGACAGAGAGACAGAGAGAGAGAGACAGAGAGAGAGAGAGGCAGAGACACAGGCAGAGGGAGAAGCAGGCTCCATGCAGGGAGCCCAATGTGGGACTCAATCCTGGGTCTCCAGGATCACGCCCTGGGCTGAAGGTGGCGCTAAACCTCTGAGCCACCCAGGCTGCCCTACACTGAACTTTTTATCAGGTAGATTACTTATATACATTTCATTAAGGTCTTATCCTGTGGTTTTTGTCTTGTTCTTTCATATGGAACATATTTCTTTGCTGGACTCTCTTTTTGTATGTTTTCACGTATTAAGCAAAACAGCTATGTTTTCCAGTCTCAGTGGCCCTGTGCAGCTGATGAACAAGTTGTTCAACCATGATATAGCTTTTGGTTGTTTCTCAGACCTTTGTGATTGTCTAAGTAGCCTCATTTATTCTTGATAGGTCCCAGTTGTTGAGGATATGCCAAGAGTGTCCTGAGGGTGTCACCTGGCCAAGGACTGTCTCTCTGACCATTTCAGATACATGGGGCCCAGAAGCATATATCCCACCAGCCACCAGAGCCAAGCTCTCAGGGGTGTGTAGGCTGTGCATACCCACTGGCTGTGGTGGAGTGGGACACAGCGGCAGTACACAGGGGCAGGGTGCTCCTATCAAAGTTAGCAGGCTAGAGGGGGGTATGAAAATGTTGCCTCCCAGCATTAGCATCAACAAGGTAGGAGAACAGAAAAATGGAGCCCACCAGCACCTCCACCGTAAGAGAATTCCTAACAGATTCCTGGCTCTCTGGCAGATGTTTTAAATTTAATAAATGAGTCTCTTTCACATATGGTCTAGGCATCTTTAAAATGGTAGATTTTATTTTGGGTCCAAGGGAGAATGAATCTGTGCATGAGCCCTTAAAACCAGATTTTCCATTCTCTATAGCCCTATAGTTCTAGGATTAAGCCTCATTTGTTTTCAAGGTCAAATGCTTCAGGATGCTTGATGCTTGCTCCTGTGCCTCAGGGACAAGCTCCATACTATGAGATCCCTCATGGCTTGGAGTGCCATGCCTGGGATGATGTTTCTTGTGAGACCATGTCTCCACTTCTCCTGTCTATCTCAATATGGGCCCTTTTATCTTGTGTTGTGTTCAACTAGCTTTCAGGTCCTTTCCAAAGAGAACTATTCCATATGCATTTGTAGCTTTGTTGTGTTCATGGGAAGAGGTGAGTTGAGCATTTTCTATGCTGCCATCTTGAACCTCACAGATTGACCATTTAAAGGTTGCTGGAGTGCTCAACACCTCAAGAAGACATCCAATGGTCGGATAAGTTGGTCACAGACTGGGCTCAGATTGATACTAGGGAAGAATTTTTAAGAATTTTAAAAATTCTAATATATAATAAAAGCTCCTCGAAATTAAAACTACCAGGAAAACATCTGTGAATGCAAGTGAAGTAGGATGTGTGTTTTCAATAAAAGAAGGCGTGAAGAATGGAAATGGATTTTTGTGGAGGGAAATGAAAGTAATTTTGTCTTAAAGAGAGGCTAATTATTTCAAAATGAGAAAGAAGAAAAACATAGGACAATATCTTAATGTAAGAAAGTTGTGAAAGGCTTGAGGAAAAGGAGTATTTGGAAAAGAATTTTAATGTGTGGTCAAGCTAAGATTAGAATGAACTCAATTATGTTAATTGAATTTTAATACCAAAAGTAGGCTGGTGCAAAATTAAATTTGGTTTTCTCTCTGTTAAAAGGATAAAGTTTTCTTGGACTATTGTGTTTGCTCTTAAAAGATTGGAAAAGGTTTTTCTTGACCTTTAGTGCCTAGAAAATAGATTTTATGTCCTGTCAAAATAATTTCCTGTGTTCCTGTGTATTTATCAGTTCTTTCATTAAAAAAACGAAATCCATTAAAAAAGCTAAGTTTTGTTGTTGTTTTTCACAATTTGACAAACCATAGAACCATTTAACTTGGGATTCCTGGGTGGCTCAGTGGTTTAGCACCTGCCTTTGGCCCGGGGCATGATCCTGAAGTCCCAGGATCGGGTCCCACGTCGGGCTTCCTGCATGGAGCCTGTTTCTCCCTCTGCCTGTGTAACTGCCTCTCTCTCTGTGTGTCTCTCATGAATAAATAAATGGAATCTTAAAAAAAAATAAAAGAAAAAAGAAAAGAAAAGAAAATCTTAAAAAAATTAAAAAAAAAAAACATTTAACTTCTTGTATTTGCCTGTGAAATCTGCAATTGTCACTATATGTAAATAGATAATTACATATTGTTTTACAATAACCTATAATCCTATTTGGCCAAGTGTTTTAAAACCTTTTGATACTTTTGACAAACTCCCCCCAAATCAAATTCTAAATAATGTTTTTGGAATCAAATTAACTTTGAGATTTTTTCAGAGGATCCCTGGAACACTTCAAAAGATTTATTTTCTCTCCTTATAAAAAGGTACATTAAGTAATTAGGCATATTTGATGTTAAATTACATGGGAAGCACTATATAATAAAGAATAATACTAGCCCTTCTCTAGGTTGTATTTGTATATGTAATTAGTTTCCTAGAAATTGTATGAAATTCCTAAAGTATAATAGGTCCTAGCATAATGTTAACAGTCAGTACTCCAGTTATTATCTTAAAACTTTGTGTTACAGAACTAACCAAATTTCCTTGTCAATTTCATTATAATGAACTCTCATCAGATTTCTAGAAATGGACTCTTTTTTGGTCATTGCAGACAGTTATTGTTTTACTCTAATGATTTGCAGAAGTGTTCCTGCAAAAGTACTTCATCTTAAGGAGATTCAAAGAAAAGATTCTGACAAGTACAAGGTTTCTTATAATAAGAAGCCTGGAAGATCATAAAACCAAACTGGGTAAGAATTTCCAGAGCTAATGGAAGAATTGGATTCTAGCAGAATAAGAATTAATTATATGGGATTGAATGAACTGAGGAGGATGATTATAATTTTTATGACTTCTTGTTGATTCTTTAATATTTTATTTTTCCAGATTTAAGGAAATATTTTCTCTTAAGCCATTTATGACTTACAGTAATTTGGTAAAGCATACCTTTGTAAACAATGATGAAACATTTTTCCTCCCTACAAGATCCCACCAAAATTCTTTACATGGTGAAATAGTTATTTACATGAGTTCAATAAGGATCTGTTCTGAGACTGACCAGACAGTTAAGGAACGAACACAGGTTGACTTTATGGAGCCCACTAAGCCCCTTGGGAAAACTGGCCTGGTACTTTGCTTACAGGGTTCTTGCAAAGCAATCTTAAAAAGAGCTTACATGGTCAACCACTATTCTTGCTGCACTTATGTAAATGACCAGTTCAATTCCAATGTAAGCAAATTAGTTTTACTAATGTGTTCTTGTAAAAATGGGGGTAATTGTAGAGAAAAAAGTATTTGCACCTTTGTCTATATTAGATTTTGATCCTGTTAATTATCTTTGGAGTTTTGTTATATACCTATAAATTGGATGAGATCCTAAATCCTTCTGGTTTCCTCAAATACCTGGCAACAACTCACTAAACAAATATTCCCAGTTTTCTCACACCCTACTGATCTGGAATCACTAAAAACAAAGACTGCCCTTGAATCTCCCTGGAAGGAGATACTAGATCCTTCTTACTACCCAGATGGCAGCCAAACTTCAGGGACCTGAAGCTTAGATACACATCTCACAGCTGAAGAGGGCTCCACCATACAGACACTGCAAACCTCCAAATCAAACTGATGAGGAAGAGAAGCTGTTATTCAATCAGACTGCTTACACACAAGATGTCAGATCAAGACTTCATACTTTAACTGAACATGAAATTTTTTTTTCCTTCTCTTTCCTTTCTTCACTCTGACATCAGCTTGGAAAGATAATGCCCTCATTTGTTTCTCCCAGGCCATTGCTAAGAGGTAAACTTTGCTTTTAAGACAGCTAGATTTGTCATCAAAAACTCCTATTTGTCCATTAACAGTGTCACCTTAGAATGATTTGTGCCCTCATAGAATTTATCTTTGTCTATGGTGGTCGTCATGTTCCTTGAGCCTCTGAATGCCTAGACAGCAAGACATAACCAGACAATATCTCTTAGATTATCTAACTCTGCCCCTAACTTTCCACAAAGACCCCCCCATTTGTAGACTCCTCTGGATCTACACCAGCAAGTTAGAAAGGAATAACCAGGAGGCCTTCATGACTCAGGATCAGGCTTCACTTCCTTTGGCAGGGCCATGCTTCCTTGGTTCAGAGTAAATGTAAATGAGAATATGATCAGAAACCTTTCCTTAACTCTTAAAGATGCTGCAGAATCCATTGCTAAAACAATAACTACCCACAGAGACTCTCTGGTTAAGGTTGTTCTTGGTAAGAGGATAGTTCTTGATTATCTTTTAACTGAGCAAAAAGGTGTCTGTGATGTGGCCAGAACCACTTACTGTACCTGGATTAACACTTCTGAGGAAATTGAAACCCAGTTATATAAGGTCACTGAGCAATCCACTTGGCTTAAAAAGGTGACTACTTCAGCAGAGTCTTTCTTTGACTTCTTTGATTTTGATTGGTTTGAATCTTGGGGACCATGACTCCAAAGTACACCACAGATATTGGGAAATATCTCATCTATAACAGTCAGAATGATCTCCCCGGTGCATTGTATTTTCTCAAAAGTATTAAATGTTTACAGCTGCTAAACACCAGGAAAACGATCTCCCTAAGACTGGAATGTCAGAAAAGGAGAAAATGGTCAACTTAAAAACTGTGAACCTGAATTCATGGCCTGTGAATATCACAATATTAAGCAAAAAATGTCATGACCTATGTGAATACCACACAGAGGACATCTGTCAGTCAAGCTGGGAGTTTATCAAAACGGGAGAATTGGGATCCCTGGGTGACTCAGTGGTTTGGCGTCTGCCTTTGGCCCAGGGCATGATCCGGGAGTCCCAGGATCAAGTCCCACGTCAGGCTCCCTGCATGGAGCCTGCTTCTCCCTCTGCCTGTGTCTCTGCCTCTTTCTCTGTGTGTCTCTCATGAATAAATAAATAAAATCTTTAAAAAAACAAACAAACAAAACAAAATGGGAGAATTGTTCAAAAGGAGACAGCATATACAAAATGGAATCACCTGTGCTAAATCCCATATCAGCAAACCAAGGCTCTATATGTAACCTAAATGCAGTTTCAGCCCTTCTAGGAATATAACATTTAACTAGACAACATGGAATTACCTGGTCAGCACTAGTGAGATAATCTACCCAACAGACCCCTCTCATTTCAGTTAAGAAGGCAACCTTGCCTGAAACCTTGCATTCTTTGCTAATAATTTCCTCTTTCCACCTTCCAAAACCTTTGCTTTATATAGTTTGGCAGAGCTCCTTTTCCTATTGCTAGATGGGATGCTGCACGATTCTTAAATCATTGAACAAAACCAATTTAATCTTCAAATTTACTCAGTTGAATTTTTGTTAACACCAGCCAGGACCAGAGATACCAAAGCAGCCAAGTGCACCCTGAAGGTTGAAATGTCTTGATAGGTGCCAGGGAGAACTTTGGGATAGTTTCTAAATGGATTTGCCAGCCTTTGTGTACTGGCCTTATTCCTCAACCTAGGATGGTAGAAAGGGACCATAAACTCAACTGAGACAAACAAAATGGTATGGCTGAGTTTGGGCTGGACCTGAGAGCATCAGTGGAGGACAAGCAGGGACGCTGTCATACACTGACCCTTCTTTCAGCTCCAAAATCCCACAGGTGTCTGTGGCTGTGCTGCTGACCTCAGAGCTGGGCATTCAGGTGTGTGTCCCAACAATGGGCTTTATGCTCACCACTGGGGCAGACACTGCCACAGTCTTTCCTGGGCAAGGAGAAAAACTGAGCCCCATTCTGCAAATTTCCAGGACCTGAGGAAGTCCAGAGTTGGAATTTTTCAAATGTAAAAATAATACATGCTAAAAACTTGAAAAAATATGCAAATTAAAAAAATCATGTGCCCATAACTATACCACTCACAGGTTCATTTACAATATTTCCTTCTTTTTTCTTTACACATTTTGTCATGTAGTTGAGACTACTTATTTTGATATCTTGCTTTTTATGTATAACAGAGTATTATAAGAATTTCTCCATGTTACTAAAAATATTCTACAAAAGTCATTTCAATAACCATAATTAGCACATGGATATTTATAGTAATTATCACACTAATTTTATTTTTGGAAATTTAGATTGCTCAATTTTTCTCCATTGTAAATAATGCTAATTAGGCTGGCATGACCACATACTAGTGAAAATGTCCAAGTGAAAAGCAGCATTTTGAGATTTTAAAAATAATAATCTATAATTTGAGATGTTAAAAATAATTTAAAACAACATGCTTTTGTCACAGATGCCATTGATATTTAAAAACAATTTAGTGGATCTTTGTCTGGTATGAACAGGCTTACAACCACTTTTTTCTCTCTTACCAAGTTTCCTGGGAACTGCTTCGAGCTATGAGACATAATCAGATATAAACAAGGGTCAATTTGAAAGTCTTTAGATGGGCTGGAAAATACCCATGCAAATCAGATGTCCTCTTCCTTCACTGCCACCTGCCTATTCTTCCATCAGCTGTCCCCACTCCCTCTCCCTATCCTCTGGTCTTCCCCTCATTCCCTCCAAGAGTGGGCTGATCCAGGTCCACTGCCCAAAATGGTTCTCAGTCCTCAATCCTGCTGCCAGCCATAGGATGACAAAATAAGAAAGTATCCCTCCCAGTCACATAAAGGCTGGGGTTGGGGGCAAAAGCCTTTGAAGTCAGACTGACTGGGGCTTAAGTACAATTCAAACTGCTATGTGATCCTGACCTCTCCAAACTTCAGTCAATTCAATAAAATAAGACCCGATCTCCTCAGGAAACCGTTGCCACAGCCAGAGTAGAGTCAGGGATGAGGACTGAGGAGCCAGGGATCAGTGAGCTGAGTAACCTACCCTTGTTTGGCCTTATATAATGCTGCTTCAGTGGGACTCTTAGAGCTAGTTTTACTGTGACAGTGACAGCCCATCCCCCAGGACCTCTCTCAATGGAGTTTCCTTCCCTCTGCTAAGAAATGCCTTCTCAGAAACACCCTCTCTTCCACCATCTGCCTCAGGCCCCAAAAAGGCTGGTTGTAGAACTGCTGCCATTGTCTTGAAGATCTCCCTGTTGTGGTCACCTGTGTGGCCACCTGTGTTGCTCTTAAGAAGAGGTGACACCATGTGGAAGGGACCAGAGTATCTGAGGTCACAGGGGACACAGCAGGGTCTCTGCCAGATGGCATGGTGAGATTTCCACTTGAACGAGTCCTGAGCTCTTCCCCTATGGGTTTAAAGATTATATAATGCATTAAAAGTAAGTTGTTTGTTATTAAAAACAAAACAATACAAAACAAAAAACAAAATCCTACCTCCGCTCCAGAGGACTCTCTTTAGATCTGGAGAGCACCCTCGAGCATGTAATGCTAAAGATTGAGAACGGGGCCTTGGGAAAGTGCCAATGATAGCAATGGAGCATTATCTGGCACACTTAGGTTTTGCCTCGAACTATCAGGAAAGCTGAGCTGAACACTGAACACCCACAACGCCCCAGGAACACTGCCTTGCACACATGATGAAGTCAGAGGAGTCCAGGGTGGCCTAAGGAGTGCTGGATGGAGAAGGTCATTCATTAGTGACCTGCCTGTCTCTGCCACCCCTTCCTCACCTCTCACATTGTGCCACTCGCTGCTACTCGTACCCGGCCACCCCATGATCAGTCCTTAGAGGGGAAGTATGGTGACACAGCAGGAAGTTCAATTTGCTTCTATTCTGCTATGACACGTGACACGGGTTATGAACTGGACTTCAGCTGTTCTTGTGACTTATCTCCACTGTGGTGTCCATCACGTGGCTAGTTCCTGGGGCCACATGATACAAAGGAAAGAGTACTTGCTTTAGATCACACATATCTGTGCCAAGTGCTGGCTGTATATTACTACCAATGTGATCCCAAGCTAGCTATGCTTAGTCAGGTAGGCCTTCCGGTTCCTCTGAGCTTCCGTTTCATTTGATGCATAACTGCCCTGGATGGTTATAAAAGTTAACAAGAAGCGAAGAAAGAAGCAAAGAGAGGCGCCTGACCCAGTCAGGCTCACGGCCATGGCACATTACATCTTGTCTTGATGGAAACCTCATTGCTCTCCTTGCTCTCCTGAAACTGGGTTCCTACCTTGTCCTGTCATTCTCCCTAGAGAGAGAACAGCCCTTGATATTCAGTCCTTCCTTCAGCTTTCAGATCTTTACCATGTCACTGATCTGGCTGGATCCACAAACGTGGCCTGCTGGCTTGCAAACCAGTTACTCCATTGGGCTTCTTAGATCCTCTTCCCACATGGACCTGCCACTTGTCACTCTTGGCTCTGGATGTTACAACCCTCCTGCCACCTCCCTTATACCACCTGTGGAATTGGGTAGATCCTGCACATACTTGGTCCATTGACAGAGCTTGAATAACTGTTCCATGTCCTCATTCTCTTCTACTCTAGCCTATGACCTCTTGAACCTTTGAGTTATTATTTCTGGCAAGTGAGAACACCAGAGAGGTCTCCGAAAGGGGCTAGAACCCCATCTCAAAAGGGGTAGTAGTGCTACCACTGCACATAGGAATAGCATCAGTAAGTATTAGAAGACCGTACTCCATCTTCAGTGATCAATATTATTGAATTGCCTGCTACCAACCAAGTGCTGTGTAGGCCGTGAGATAAACCAGCAAATGGAAGAGGCAAAAGGCCCTGCCCGTGTGAAGCTTGCATTCAGCTGTGCATGGCACACCTGAATGTGGACCTAACTGGAGGGCAAAGGTAAGGTGAGAGAGGCAGGCTGGGAACAGGTTTGGGAAGATTTGAATGTTGGGAAATTGTCTTTGGGATTCATTACCTCTGATGGGGAAGAACCAGCCATTGCATGTGCTTCAGGAATGGTGGAGAGTAACAGCATAAACACGGACTGTCAGAAAAGCAAGACTGACAGAAGAGAGTGAGCGAAGAAAGACAACGATGCACAGTGTTTTCCAGTTTCTGAGAAGCTCTCAGCTATCGCATCACACAATTGCCCTGAGGGCAGGGGCCAGGAAGACAGGTCACAGTCCGTTCCAAGGAGGGTCTTGCCCGGGGTCCCAGTGAGCAGAAAAGTGGGGCCTCAAACCTCTGGCTTGTGACTCCTGGTCTTCTAGTCTGGATTTCCTTTCCTAGCAAAAATTTTAGTTACTCCAAATCCATTGCATCTTTTTTCTTAAAACAAAACAAAACAAAACAAAAAACTCTCAATTTAAAAATCTTTTAAAAAAGCTTTATCACAGTGTTCCCATAAAAATGTCAAGAGGAAGGAATATTATCAGAATTACCTGGGGATTTTTTTCAAATACTGATGGGCACCCTGTTCCTCCCTCCCTCCTCTACTCCCAAATTCTGACAGTGTTATTGTGATGCATCGAATTTGCAAGAGCTCCCTTTAAAAAAATTTTTTTTTAAATTTAAATTCAAATCAGTTAACATATAGTGTAGTATTGGTTTCGGTGATAAAGTTTAGTGATTCATCACTTGCACACAACACCACATGCTCATCCCAACAACTACCCTTCTTAATGCCCATCGCCCACCTAGCCTATCCCCCTACCCACTTGCCCTCCAGCCCCCCTCTGTTTGTTTTCTATATTTAAAAGTCTCTTATGGTTTGCCTCCCTCTCTGTTTTTATTTGATCTTACTTTTCCTTCCCTTCTCCTTTGTTCAGGTCTGTTTCTAAAATTCCACATATGAGTGAAATCATACGATATTTGTGCAAGAGCTTCCTTGACTCTGCTTTCTATCAGCCTTCACTGTAGTGTGTCCTGCCAATCCCCCCCTACTCATTGAGGGGTCTCAGTCCTGGTGGTTTCAGCTCTATGTTCAATTGTGCAAGCCCTGGGGAAGGAGGAAATGTTACTATAACACTATCAATGAGAAAAGACATGGAGAATATGTCCCCATTTGTTACATGCAGAGAATCATATGATTAAAGCTGGTGGGTTTTCCCCCCAACTAGCTACCTCTATTTGGGTATCTACTAGGCTTCTCAAACACAACATGTCCAAAACACAAATTCTTGATCAATCCAGCTCCAAATCTGCCCTTCTCCATCTCAGGGGATAGTAATTGCATTCTTCCGGGTGTTCAGGCTGAACATTTGTAGGTATCCTTGACTCTCCCTCTCACACCCCTGATTCAATTCAGCATATCTACTCATCCCTAATCACCCTGCACCAAGTAGCATCCTTTTCCTGTGTCTAATCCCTTTCCCCCTTTCACCTGCACTGTCTTTGCAGCATTTAACATGGACAAACAAATATAGATCCATTTGTTTATTGTATGTCTTCTTCCACTACCAGGCAAGTTGCATGAGAACCAGCATGGTTTGTCCACTGTTGTATCCTCCTGGTGCCCACAAAAAACCACTCAATTACTTTTAGGTAGGTGAGTAAATGAATATTACTGCTGTCACTGTATGTAAATAATTTACAGATCTATTGATTTTTCCATTTAATTAGTATGAAGAGGTTAAGCTACCACCACAGGAGGTTCAGGGTGTTTCAGTACTCAGGGCAAGCATTTGTGTAGCATCATGGAGCTTCCTGAGTTTTATGACTTTCAAGCTGAAAGTAGCCTGGGGACTATGACTTTCCTGCAGAGTTAAAAGCATGGTTCTGGGTGATGTTAAGTTGGTAATATCCTTCCTCCTGAGCACTGTTAATGGTGGTAGTTTGGACTCCTGTTGGACACAAAAGCATTTTAAAAGTGGCAAACAGAAACTCTGTGCATTTGTCAATAGGAGTAGAAAAAAGATAACACATACCATTTTTGAGAGCCAACAAGTGGCTGGCACTTTGGCTAAATATTATTTTAAATCTTTACTATAAAGAAACTGACACTGTATTCATTCTTTCACCTCTGATGGGGAAGAACCAGCCGTTGCATGTGCAACGGCTCCGTGTAATAAACTGAGCAGAGATCAACTGCACAATCAGAACAGAAGTGAGAGCAGGAAACACTGCAGCTCTGAAGGCTTGAAGACCAGCCTAACCACAAATGAAAGGAGGAGAGGGTATCACAGAGCTCCCTGCAGCTTTGACAGAGGTCGGTCTTGGTGGCGTGATCGCTGGGCTTCACGCTTTGTGCTTCACTTAGTTCCAATCCTTGGGTCTCTGCAGCCTGCTGCTATGTCTGTCCCTCACTGAAGCTTGTTTGGACTGTTTCAATTTCTCATTTCATTTCTCTACCTGCCCTCCTTAAGCCCCCACCCTCCAGGCTCCTGAGCTCCTTCCTTCAGAACCCAGGGCAATGACGCACTTGTTCTCAGTCTGTCCTTTCCCTCATGGACACAGCTTCAAAGCCTCTGTGATCTATCTTTGTGGTCTTTCATTTACAGACAAAGTTTAAGTATAGATGTCTATACCATAGACCAAAAGACCTCTGACCAGTTCCCACAATTAGACCAGTGGCCTTTGCCCAACTCAGATTCCTGGTGCTCTCAGGATGACTTACTTTTCCATGTCTAGGCATTTTCCTGGGAACAAAGAGATTAAAGCTTGCTGCTATTTGTTATTTGCTTTCTTCCCCCAGCCTTCTCTGGGTCCTTTATTTTCTATGACTCAGAGCAAGTTCATTCCTGACTGTACTCCATGTAAGTAGTTGGAATCCAAGTGGCATATGCGTCATGAAATTCAGAAAGCCTCATTGATCTTTGCAGAGCTGTATTTTGATTTTCTAGTCGACTAGTTGTCACCTGGGGAAAGTGCTTGGAATAGCCCCCAGTCGCTTTAACAAATACATGTAGCTGCTTGGACCTCTGCCCCAGGGATTCAGACTGAATTGGCTGGTGGTATGGCCTAGGCACACACAGGTCCCCAGGTGATAGCCTGATTCAGTTTGTCTCAACATCTCATCTCTGACAGCAACCCATCCCACTTCCTACCCCACTCCCCGCCCTTTATCTTAAGCTGCTTTTTATAGTGAGGGCTCCAAGAATCACACTATGTCTATAAATATTCTCCAGCAATTCCCAGTTATTGGTAAAATCTGCTCTTTTAAAAAGCCAGCCAACTTATTTTATAGCAAAAAGTTATATTAAGTTCATATAACTATAAATTTAACAAATTTAAATAAAAAAGCCTTAAAGCAAGAAGAAAAAAATCCATATAGAAAGCACATGAATTTGAATAGGAACGCCTGGGTGCCTCAGTGGTTGAGCGTCTGCCTTTGGCTCAGGGTGTGATCTGGCGGTGATCAGGGTGTGATCAAGTCCGCTGTCAGACTCCCAGCAGGGAGCCTACTTCTCCTTCTACCTGTGTCTCTGCCTCTGTGTGTGTGTGTGTGTGTGTGTGTATGTGTGTGTGTATCTTATGAATAAATGAATAAAATCTTTTTTTTTTTTTAAAAGAAAGCCCATGAATGTGAATAAAATACAGTGAATAAAATCCCTTTGGGATTTTGAATTATAAAGCCTGTCCTGGCTCTCTGCTTCTTGCTTGATCTGCAATCTTGGGCAAGTCTCTTACCCTCTTGCTCCTTAATTTCCTCATTTTTAACATCAAAATATAAATATTAATATATATACTATGACTTCACAGGTAGGAAGAAAGTGGAGTATTGCTTGTGAATGTATCTCATAATTATCTTATTAAAAATAGAATGAAAATTGTTTTAGATCCTAGAAGAGTCAGTCATAGCATTTCTTAAAACAAAATGATCCATGACTAGTAGAGTCCACAAACCCCAAAAGAGAAGAGTCTCGGTCCTGGGATTCTGCTTGCTTTAGAGAAATCACATATTTCAAACAGGAGCGAGCCACTGCTGCTGGATACGCCATTGTTATCATCATCCAAGCCCCAGAGATAGTCTCCCCCACAACTGCAGAAGGTTGAGAGGTGCCCACAACTTAGTAGAATGGAGGCTGTGAGACGTTGGCATTCTTGAATGACACAATTACCCTTAAATTGGTATAGCTCTAGCTCTAAATCAGTGACTCTAAATATTGGTTTCAAGCTCCCTTTACACTCTTAAATATTGTTGAGAATTCCAAAGAACTTTTATTTACGCTGGTTATATCCTTCAATATTGATCACGTTAGCAATTAAAACTCAACATTTTAAATATATGTATTATGTTATTTAAAAGCAACACTAATAAACTCATAAAATACTAACTTGGGTAACATTTTATGAAAAAGAACTGGCTTTCAAAACAAAAAAAAATGAAAAAGAGAATTGTTGCATTGTTTTACATTTTTCCAAGTAGAGGTCTGGTGTAATAGAGGAGGCAGCTGAATTCTCATGGCTGCTTCTGACTTTGGTCTGTTCATATAATACATTATGGAGCTTCTGAAAAACTCCAGGGCACATGATGAGAGAATGAGGTGACAAAGGCAAATAAAGCCTTACTATTACTATAAAGTTAGTATTGACCTTACAGACCCTCTGCTTTATGGGAATTCCTGATGGTTCAAGGAACCACAGGAAGATTGCATTAGGCTGCACGTAGTGAACACAAAGACACACGAGTCTGCGCATAATGAACGACGAAAAGAGAGGCATGGAGCAGAGGCAGGCAGGGGCCGGTGACACGGATCATGGGAAAACCTGCAGTTTGTTCTCGGTATAAGTGGGAAAGGCTTCGAGTACAACAGACATGATCCAATGGAAGTCCAGGGGCTCCGGTTATGAGCAAATCATATTTTGTTTAAAATGCTTCTTTTCACCTAATGGAAACTCCTACACCCTAAAAAGGGCAAAAAAGAGCATTTTGCTTCGAGTACTCATAAAAATGTTCATTCTGGAATTTTCTCCTTATATATTAAGTAGTAACTAGAAAAAAATTAAAGAAAGCAAAAGGCAGCAATGCAAAAGCCAAAGGCTATCTTTTGTCTGCCTCTTGTCCCAAATGAGTTCAGGAAAATGCAAAGAAGCTCAGTTCATGATCACACAGTCCCCTCAGCTGGAAAGAAGGGGCCCCTACTTGTAGCTCGCACTGACCACCCCTCCTGAAGCCTGCATAAATGCTGCATCTAAGATAAGTGAGGAGGCACTGTAACCTAAACCAGCTCAAAGGAATAAAAAAATATGCACCTATGCCTGTGTCCTCATTCTTAATCACTGAAAATCTTGGGATCTATTCATTCAGGCAACTGATTGTGTTCATGCCTCTGGGCTAGGCACTCTCGATTCAGCAGCAAACAGGCAAAAATCTCTGTCCTAAGAGAGCTTAAATTCTAATGATGGAAAGACCATAAACGAATCAACTGAACCAATTATAGACTATATTCGAAAAGGGATACGAGCTGTGGAAAAACACGAGGCAGGAGAGCAAGTTCAGGAGTGGAGTGTTTGCAACTTTGATAGGGTGGTCAGGGGGGCCAGTGCCTGAAGAGGAGAGGGGGCAGGACGTCTGGATATCAGAAGGCACAAAAGCCCCAAACAGGTGTGCAGGGAGTGCCAGAGGAACAGCAAGGACGCCCACATGGCTGGGGCAGGGACAGCAAGGAGAGGGAAGTGGGAACCAGATCACATAGGACCCGGGAGGCTGCTGAACTGGCTTGGGAAGCCACCCACAGAGGCTCACACGGGGAAGTGACCCATTCCAGATCAGGTTTGAAAAGGGGGGGGCACACTGGCAGGAGGGACACCACATGTGCCAAGGGCGGAAACAGGAAGGGCGGTTAGGAAGCTGCTGCCAAGATGAGGGGAGACATGCTGATCCCCCCACCAGGGTGGTGGCTGTGGACGTGCTGAGAAACAACCTATTTTGGAGGACAGCAGTTTGGCTGTGGGGTGCAGAGAAAGGATGAGTCAGGGATGACTCTGCAGATTTTGGCCTCAGAAACAGGAAAAATGGAATTGCTGTCAACTGACACACCAGGGAGACTGTGAGTGGAGGAAGTTGGCGAGCTGGAGAGTTGAAATGTGAGATGTTTATGGGGCATCCATCGGAGCTGTCAAATAGGAGCTGACTGTTCAAGTGTGCAGTTCATGGAAAAGGTCTGGAATGGGCATATGGAACTGTGGGAGTCACCAGGCTGTAGACATTCTGTAAAGTCATGGCAGTGGGTGAGACCACCAAGGGCAGGAGAGGGCCAGGGTCTGAGCTCTGAGGCAGCTAACAGTTCACGGTTTGAGGGAGTCAAGGAAAGGGCCCAAGAAGCAGTCAGTGAATTAGGGGGAAATAAAACAGGAAAGGATGTTTTCCTGGAAGTGGGGAAAGCAGTGTCTCATGGAAGGTGAGGTCCCCTACGTCAGGTGCTCGGGGGAGAGAAATGAACGTTTAGCAGCGGCTCTTTCAAAGTGGAGGCCAATGGTGGGTGTAACCAGAGCTGGAGTTAGGGAAGCTTGATCAGAGGATGGAGGGAAAGGAATGGGAGGCAGTTCAGACATCTCTGAGAAGTCCTGCCGGACAGCGGGGGTGGGGTGGAGGGGTGGGGGGGTGGGGGGTGGGAGTCGATAAGGTCTGGGAGAAGGAACCGGTTCTAGCGGGGCCTGGGGCCCATGTGCTAGGGTGACGTCCTCCTAGGAGACAGAGGGCAGGGGCTAGTGCACAAATGGGTTTAGAGAAAAGGTGGGCAGGTCGTCCACCCCCAAAGGCAAGACATTTTCTCTGATCATCTCTGACCCCCTTTTCTGACCGTTGCCATTGTTTCAGCAAAGTGTGAAGCAGGGGCATCCCTCATCTGAACAGGAGGATGGGAAAGCCACGGCCGAGATTGGTTCATCCTCATATTTTAATTAATTGATGGATTCATTTTTCTTTCACAAATATGAAGTCTGTTTTTAAAAAATATTTTATTTATTTATTCATGAGAGACACGGAGAGAGGCACAGACACAGGCAGAGGGAGAAGCAGGCTCCATGCAGGGAGCCCGATGCGGGACTCGATCCCAGGACCCCGGGGTCACACCCTGAGCCAAAGGCAGACAGAGGCTCAACCTCTGAGCCGCCCAGCTGTTCTTACATAGAGACAGGAGGAGCAGGACTAGAAGAGGGAAGAGAAAAGAAGCCCCGAGCATCCTGAGAACCCAAGAGAAACCCCAAATAAAGCTTCTAGCCAACACTAAGAGAACCCAGCTGGTATTTTCTGAGTGACGAATGTAAGCGGGGTAAGGGATATTTGCATGTCTGCCGAGTGTCCTTTCTATTCCACAGGCTGAGGGGGGCTCCAGCACATTCCTTGTGATTCAGGTAGCTGACTTCACTTCAGAAAACCCAAACAGAAAAAGACAAGCTAGACCATGTGCCATAAAAGGAACTCCTCCTCAAGAGACAACAAAGCTGAACTAATTTTGCACGTCCTATAAAACATGAATCCGTTTCTGTTTGAGGTCAGTTTTCAAATGTAGACTATGCCAGTGGACAGGTGTGTTCCAAGAAGAGCTACCAACATATATTCCCAGCATCCTCAGCATATTCCCAGAAGACCATGTTTGGCCTAACTAGCTGTGCAAAAATAAGTAGTACCATCTAAGATATGAAACACTTTTTGTTGGGATTAATAATAATCTATAATTCCATAAAGATGGTGGAGTTCTCTAGAACATAGGAAAAGACTGGGCTATTTATCACAACTTTTGAAAGATAATAATGATGTGTATTTCTGCTGACATTTTATTTTGAAAAGTATCGGAGAACATTATTTTTAGAAAGATTAAATTTAATTCCTAAATTCTAAAAACCACGGTGTGAGACCTGTGTGTGTGTGTGTGTGTTTTAATTATTGACAAAGTGGGAGCAGCATCACAGGAGGTCTCTGGTCACGTCATGGGACAGAAGGGGAATTCTCAGAGGAGCCGCATGCCCTTGGATGTTATGAGTCTCGACATGGAAATCAATGTTCCTGGCCTTTAAAGAACAGGCCAGACTGTTAGTCATTCTGTTAGATTGATCCAAAACAAACTGTCCATTGCATGGTTTTCATGTCATGTGATATCCCACAGTTTCTGGTATCTTTTACACAGGCAGCAAAATAAATAAAAGGGTCACTTCTTGTCACAGGGCCTCCATCAACTGGAACCAGAATGGCCCTTGACGAGCGGCCTTCCGCACAATCGATTCTTGAAATCTCATGACCCACCCCCCCACCTCCTTCTAGCACCAGTATTGAAAGCCATTCTCTATAATAGATCTCAATTTATGAAACAATTCTAACAACACGAATCCAGTAAGGAAATTCAATAAGAGCTGACAGCATAAAATATCATAAATCACTAGAGGAAATGGTCCCACGGATCAATTAGCAGGATATTGGCAAAAAGTCTTTAAAGCATTTGATGGAAGGAAGCTAAAGCCCTCTGTCCAGTCCATTGTTCTTTTGAACTGTGATTGGATTTGTTGCAGGTGTGTGTGTGGCTGGGCGGGGGGGGGGGGGGGGGGGGGGCAATGGGGTGGGGGGGTACCGGGGAAAGGGAGAGATTGTAAGGTGTAAGTAAGTAGTGGTGGGAACTACACAGATTCAGTAATGACCGAGCTGCAAGGGGCACCATAATTTGGGCAGATGCTTCCTACATCTACATTACTTCTTCCTCTTGTCTTTTCAAAACTTATATATAACCTTTCTTTCTAATTCATAGTTTTTGTAATAAAAACCATGCTACCTAATTATAAATAGCTTACAAACAAAAACGTACAGAGAAAACCAAAAACCACCTCAAGCCCCATCACTTCAAAATTTGCACTGCTACTATATCAAGGATTTCCTCCCCAACCATTTTCAATGCACGCAGATGCATTTTTCAGGCAAAAATGTTGGGCTGTACACATTGTACTTTATTTATATGACAAATTATATCATGGGAAATTTTTATTATATGAATATTCTTAGGGTATTTGTTTTTTTAAAGGTTACACACTATTCTGTATTATGGTATTACTTTAAACATTTTAAGTAAAAAAAATTTAAGTAATCTGTAAGATATTTCTAATTTTTCACGACTGTAAAAGTATGCTGCAAATAAACTATAGTTTATGCTTTGTACCAATATCTGAGTATTTTCTTATGCTATTCTCTGAGGACCCTGATAACTCAGTTACACTATTGCTGCATGAAAAACTGCTAGCCAAAACCTATGACTCACATCGACTCATTTGCTTCTGCATATTTTGAGTGCCTGTCCCAGCGCACATCTAACACATTTTTTAATTTTAGGATCATTTAAAAAAAATTTTTAGTGATAGGCAAAATGGCAGTGTTTTTCATTAATTTTTGTTTTGTGTTTTAGTATGGCTAAATATATTCTCAGAGGTTCAATAATCTTTTACATGTATGACTCGTACCTATCACAGTGTCTGGTACGTCATAGTTGATCAATAAATATGTATCGAGTGGATAGTCAATGGATGGAAAACTCATGTATGTTCTATTTTGTCATAGGATTTTACTGCTTTACTTATCATAAAAACATATCTTACTATGCCTCATATTTAGGATACTCACATTTCCCCATTAATATGACAAAACTTGCTGATATTTACTTGTGTTTAATTTTGTTTATGGTGTTTTTTTTTTTTTAACTTACAGAGAGTTTAACATTTTATATTGTCAAAATATCTGGATTTCATTTCCATTGTTATCATTCTCTTATTTTATGCTTAAAAGATATCTCTCCAATTCAAGGTAATATTCATCCATACTTTTCTTTGACTCTTTATGGTTTCATATTTTATATTTAATGCAAATCTATTAGGGACTGGTGTATGGCAAATGGAGGAAATGATTAAATTTTTTTCCAAGTAGGTAATTAATTGTATCTAATATTTATTGTATAATATATTTTTTACTCAAGAGGTTTTTGATTCTATTACTATTACTTACAAAATTTATAATAGGGTCAATTTCTGGACTATTTATATAGTTCCACTGATCTTCCATTATACTACTGTACTGAGACCACATCACCTCAAATTACTTAATTATATTAATGTTAAACTGAACAAACCCACTTCTTTCCCTAAAGTTTTATTCCATTTATTCATCTAGATAGTTTCTAGAATTGTTTAATAAAATACATATACATAAAATGTAGGAAATTATATTTATATAAATCTCTCCTTGGATTTTATTTTTATTTTTTTATTTTTTTATAAATTTATTTTTTATTGGTGTTCAATTTGCCAACATATAGAATAACACCCAGTGCTCATCCCGTCAAGTGCCCACCTCAGTGCCCGTCACCCAGTCACCCCCACCCTCCGCCCACCTCCCCTTCCACCACCCCTAGTTCGTTTCCCAGAGTTATCTCCTTGGATTTTAGATTTGCATCCAGTCTATATATTAGTTTGTGAAGAATGAAGTTATATAAGTTTGGTGTTTCCATCCCAGCCACATGATGTATATCAATAATATTCCAATCTTCTATATCCCTTTGTGAAATTTTATATCTTTCTTCAAAAGGTTTCCATAGACTTCTTTTTGCAGCTAGCTCTAGATACTTTATAACTGGATTCGCTTTCCCTCATATTTTCTAACTTTGTATCAGTAGTTTAGATGAAGTCTATTGACGTCTATTATATGTATTCATTTTGTTTCCTGTCACATTATTTAATTCTTTAATTCTAATATTCCAGTTGACAATTTTTTTAGGGAGACAACTGGACATCTCCAAATGTTATACTGATTTATTTTCTAGTATCTGTACTTGTTTTTGTAGATTGTTAGCCAGCCTCACAGATGACGCCCAGTGATCCTCACCTCCGGGTATTCACACCATTACACCATTACAAGGCGCCCTTCTGCTTGGAGTCAGGGCTGGTGTGTGTCACCAATACAAGATGGCAGCAACGACACTTCTCAGACTAAGTCATAAAGACATGGTTCTAGGTTGGTCTCTTAACTCACCTGCTCTGGAGGAAGACAGCTGCCATGCTTTGCCAACACACACACACACACACACACACACACACACACAGTATGTTTACTGTGTTTCTCAGTCTTACTTTATATTTTATATTTTATATAAAATATAAATACTTTATATTTTAAGCAAGATAGTTCTGTATTATTGGCATGGTCTTGTGCACTGCAGGGTTCCTGCCTCTTATAAGTCAGATGCCAACAGCAGCTACCCAACTGTGAAAACCAAAACATGCCTCCAGACATCACCATTTGTCCCTTTAGGGCACCACTCCTCACTCCCAGTTGAAAACCACTGCTTTATTTTCTGGGCTTCATTGGATCAATTGTGTATTATCAGACATTTGGCAGCAGTTACAAGTGCTATAGAAATGCCCCAGTGTTCTATGTGCCTGTTTTTCCTTAGGCTAGGATGGGTGAACTAGCCCTTTCAATTAATTGTCTGTTTTAGGTTTCATCGAGTTCTGCCCAATTCCTATTATTTATTTTCTTTAGCTCTCCCAAGTATTCTCTCCAGTTTCTTCATTCTTATACCGAAATTGTCTCCCTAACCCAAAGCAGTCCCAAGTTTTAATTTCATAAAACTCTAGAATAAAATCTGTACTGTGTCAGAGAAGTGCCAAGGAAGGGGAGTAGATGGCTGCAGACCTGAAGTTTCATAAAAAGCGTCCTGGAAGAAATGGCATCCACACCGAAACCTGAATGACTTCATCAGGTGAAGTGTGTGCCATTGTAGGCAATGCCAAACTGTCATAGGCCAAAAGAGGAGGATAAGTGAGAGCTCTGGGGCCAGTACAACTAAAATACAGAAGGTTCCCAGCATGTTTGTTGTAAGAGGGGCAGAAACAAGAATGGCAGGAAGACTGGAGAAGTATACAGAAGTCCCAAAAAGGAGCTTCGTAAATGGATTCAAGAGATGTTTAAGAGGTAGGTTGTTAGAATTTTATTAAAGATCGTATTTCCATGGTGAGGGAAAGGATGGCACTCAGCAAATGGGTAGATGGTGATGTCATTGACTTTAAAAAGTAAACTCAAAAAAAAAAAAAAAAAACCTCAAAAGAACGCAAGATTTTCAGAGGAAGATGACATTTTTTGGGGGGGTGTAAAGTTCCGCTTGGAAAGGCCTAGTGAACAGTGAGACGTATGGCTCTGGCTTTTTAGTCCCCCACTAGAGAAACATACTTGGGATTCATGATCATGTACTAGGGTTTCTCAACCTCAGCACTACTGATATTTGGGGCCAGACAGCAATTTGCTGTGGGGGCCATCCTGTGGACCGCAGGACGCTGTTTAGCAGCATCCCTGGCCTCTACCCACTAGATGCCACTACCAGCCTCCCGAGTTGTACAACCAAATGGGTCTCCAGACATTACGAATATTGTCCGGGGAGCAAAATCACTCCCTGTTGAGAACCACTGGGTTAAAGGTTGCATAGCTAATAAAGCAGCAGACTTTGATCCCGACCCTGGTGCTCTGGCTCTGAACTACAGCTCTTAATTCTGAGCCCATGAGCGAGTCACCTCATCACACACCGTCCTGGCCCATGGTGGGTCTCCTAGCATTGATCTCAATCTGGTAACTAATTCTGTAGTTACTTGTATGGATCTGTTTTCCCAACTAGAAAGTAAGCTCCCTGGGGGCAGTGACCCTGTATTCGGCACGCTTAGCGGAATGGCACATTCGAGAGACTCAGTAAATACTTTTTAAACAAAGGAATGAATTATAGATTGTTGATTCTGATTACTAATAATCTAACGGGATGTTAGCACCTATATTTATGAAAGATGTCAGTTTTAGTTTTCTTACTTTGTGATATACTTGTAGGTTTGGGCACTGGTTATGGGAGCCTCAGAAAATAAAGTGACAAGGGCTTTCTCTCCTCTGATAATTACTACTCATCTTTGATAATTAGCATGTGAATTATGTATTTCTTGAAAGTGTATAAATATCCATTTCTAAAATGCTGTGGTTCTGGAAAATTTAATAGGTATTCTTTGGCAAGTTTTATAATTTCTTTCATAATTTTGGTATTTTGAAATTTATACTTTGTAAATATGGTAATTTTCCTCTTCTAAGAAATTAATCCAACTCTTTAAAATATACTATAATTCTGAATGTAAAAACGTATGTTAATGTATCTCTGTCAACTTTATGTAATTTTATATACCTTTTCTGATTCTAATCATGGATATTTGTTTTCTTTTCATTACATCTGCCAGAATGTTGCCCTCCCTCAAATAAGTGCTTTTAAATTTATTTATCAATGCCACTGTTTTCCTGTATTTTATTTTTAATACGTCAGTTTTTTCTTATATTTTAATTATTTAGTTTTTCCTTCCAAATTTAGGTTTGACTAAGAGTTCTCTAATTTCTTCATCTGAGTGTTTAAGTAATTTTTTCTTAGATTTTAAGTAATAAAAACATGATTGTGAATTTTTCCCTATGAATAATTTTAATAAATAATTGAAATAATTGAACAATATTTGATAAGTTTCAATGTATAATCATCACACTGACATTATTTTCTAAATAGCCAAAATTATAGCTTTAATTCTTCTCTGGTCAACAATTATTTTTCAATTTTAAAAATTGTTGGGGTTTTTAAAAACCTTATTGTTTAATTGTATTGTGAGCAGAACTGTAATTGTAATCATGATGATTTTCTCAATTAATTATCTGTTTTAGGTCTCATTGATTTCTGCCCCAATTCCCATTATTTATTTTCTTCTGTTCACTTTGGCTTTAATTTGTTGTTCTTTTTCTAGTTTCATAAGGTGGGAACTTAGCTTATTGATTTTAGATCTTTCTTCTTTTTTAATAGATCCATTCAATGCTAAAAATTTCCTTCTAAGCACTACTTTTCTTGCATTCCACAAATTTTGCTAAGCTGGTTTTCAATTTCAATTAGTTAGAAATATTTTAAAACCCCTCTTAAGATTTCTCCCATGACTTAGGGTGTCCAGGTGGCTCAGTTGGTTAAACATTTGACTCTTGGGTTTGGCTCAGGTCATGGTCTCAGCGTTGTGAGATTGAGCCTAGGGTGGGGCTCTGTGCTGGGAGTGGAGCTTGCTTAAGATTCTCTCTCCCTCACTCTCTCTATCCCTCCCCCCGGCTAAAAAATAAGACCTTTCCATGTGTTTTTTAGAAGTGCTTGTTTAAGCTCCACAGGTTTGGTGATTTTAGTTTCTGTTACTGATTTCTAGCTCAATTCCATTGTGCTCTGACAGCAGTTATTGTATTATTTCTATTACTTCATAGCTGTTAAAGTGTGTTTTACACCCCAGAATGTAGTCTATCTTGGTGTATGTTCCATGTTAAGAAGCATGTATGTCCTGCTGTTGGATGAAGTCATCTATAGACCTCAACTGTATCCAGTTGACTCAGAGTATGTTGAGCTCAACTATGTCCTTACTGATTATCTGCCTGTTGGGCCTGTCCACTTCTGATACAGGTGCATCAAGAGATCCAACTATGAGAGTGGACTCACGTATTTCTCTATGCAGTTTTTGGCTCGTGTAGTTTAACACAGTGTTTTAGGTGCACACATAGGATTGTTGTGTCTTCTTGGAAAACTGATTCCTTTATCATATGTAATGCCCTTCTCTATCACTGATAACTTTCTTTGCTTTGAATTCTACTGTCTGAAATTAATATAGCTACTCCTACTTTCTCCTGATTAATGTTAGTTTGGCACATTTTTCTCCATCCATTTACTTTCAATCTACATAATCCTTTATATTTATATTGGTTTCTTGTAGACAACATATATTTGGGTCCAGTTTTTTGATCCACTCTGACAATCTCTGACATTTGATTGGTACCCTTAGGCCACTGGCCTTCAAAATGATTACTGATATATTTGGATTAATATTTACCATTATTGCTACTGTTTCCTAATAGTTGCCCTTGTTCTTTGTTCCTATTTCTTTTTTCCACCCTTTTTCTGTTTTCTGTGGTTTTAATTAGGGGTTTTATGTAATTCCATTTTTTCTTCTTCACTTATTTTCTTGGTTGTCCTACTGTTTCCAATATAAATTTACAACTAATCTAAATCTACTCTCAAATAACACCATACCACTTCATGGGTAGTGTGAGTACCTTAAATAACAAAAGAATCCTAATTCCTTCCTTTCCGCTATTGTATTGTTCCTGTCATGCATTTCACTCATGTATAAGCATACACAACTTAGTACACATCTATGCACATATACATAAGATATCCACGTAAGCATATATAATCAAATATATTGTTGCTATTATTACTTTGAAAAAACTATTTCCTATTAAATCAAGTAAGAATAAAAAAAAATTGGGGCATCTGGATGGCTCAGTGAGTTAAGTGTCTGCCTTTGGCTCAGGTCATGATCCCGGAGTCCTGGGATCTAGCTCCACATCGGGTTCCCTGCTCAGCAGGGAGTCTGTTTCTCCCTCTCCCTCTGCCACTCTCCCTGCTTGTGCTCCCTCTCTCTACCAAATAAATAAATACAAATCTTAAAAAAATAAAGGAACAAGAAAAATAAGTTTTTATTTTATTTTCACCTATTCCTTCTTCAATGCTCTTCCTTTCTTTATGTAGATCTGAGTTTGTGACCTATAGTATTTTCCTTGTCTCCGAAAACTTCTTTTAACCTATCTTTCATGACATGTCCACAGGTAACAAATTCCCTCAATTTTTGTTTGTCTGAGAAAGTTTTTATTTCTCCTTCACTTTTGAAATAAAGCTAGAGTGGATGAGAAAAGTACAACTCTAAGTTGGTGGCTTTTTTCTCTAAACACTAAATATATCACTCCACTCTCTTCTTGCTTGTTTGGTTTCTAAGGAAAAGTCAGATGTAATTCTCTTTGTTCCTTTATAGGTAAGTTGTTGTTTTACTCTGGTTTCTTCCAGAGTTATCTTTGATTTTCTATAGTTTGAATTTGATATGCCTAGGTGTAGTTTTTTGGTATTTATTCTTCTTGGGGTTCTCTGAGCTTTCTGGAGCTGTGGCTTTAGTGTCTTACATTAACTTTGGGGAAATTCTCAGTCATTATTTCAAATATTTCTTTTGTTTTTTTCTTTCTTTCTTCTCCTGGTACTCCCATGATATGTTATGGGATGTTATGTTCTGGGTTTTTTTTTTTTTTTTCAGTCTTTGTTCTCTTTTCTTTCAGGTTTTTGAGGTTTCCACTGGGATATTCCCAAGCTCAGAGGTTCTTTGATTGGCAGTGACCACTCTTCTAGTAAGCCCATCTCAAAAATATTCTTCATTTCTGTTATAGCAACTTTGATACTGAGCATTTCTTTTTAGTTTCTTCTTAGGAATTAATCTCTTTGCTTACATTGCCTATCTGTTCTTGCATACTGTCTACTTTATTCACTAGAGTCCTTAGCATATAAACCTTGGAGAAAGCATATAAGTCATAATTGTTTTAAATTCCCAGTCTGATAATTCTAACATTCTTGCCATGACAGGTTCTGATGCTTGCTCTATCTCCTCAAATTGTATATTTTGCCTTTTTGTATGCCTTGTCATTTTTTTTTTCCTGATAGCCTGATACGCCACATGGGGTAAAAGAAACTGCTGTTAATAAAATAAGCTTCTAGTAATGTGGTGGTGAGATGTGAGGGTAGGAGAACATTCTATAGTACTATGATTACAACTGTCTTTTAAGTGAGAGTGTGAAGTTTGAAGGGGTTCAGGACACTTTGGCATGTGGGATATTTTGAGCTGAAGGCACTTGAGAACGGGTGACCTCAAGAGAAACTTTTGCTCCTCCTTTAACCCCACAATAGAATCTAAATTGGGGGTCTTTTCCAGAATAAGAGTTATTGGCAGAGATAAATTTTATCTGAGTTACTCATCTGTATGGTAGGGCAGATATCCAATTGCCAAACATCTGTGGTAAGAAGATAGGAATATTAGAGATTCCTAGAGATAGGAATGCTCCTATCCTCTGAAATCCTAGACCCGTATCCCTTTCTCTTTAGTTCAGAATGGCATATATACCTCTTTTTCTTTTCCTGACTGTCTTTGGAATTTTCATGTCTGTGTGGATTCCCCAAATGTACACTATTAAATTTGACTTCCTCCTGTTAATCTGCCTCATGTCAATTTGATCCTCAGTCCACAGCTAGATGGAGCTTTGAAGAGATGCAAATTCTTGCTTCCCAACAACTTCACCAGTGTTTCTCTACATTTTTCTCTCCCATTAGGTGAGAGAATGGCTAGAAAGGGTTGAGTTGGAGATTTTTCTTCCCCCTGGTCACTTAGACTCTGATAATAATCCATCAGGTTAGACTCTGGTTTCCACTGAGGGCAAGCTTTGTTAAGAACAGAATGCTCTGAGTTACTTCAAGATGTTCCTTTTCCCCTCCTTCTGCCAGAAGTATGATGGCATTTTCCCCTTATATTTATTGTCGGAATTTATTGTCAGAATCCCCTTATATATATATTGAGTTCCTAGAGATAAATCTCTCAAAATCATGGTGGCCCCCTAAGACTAGGTCTCTGGAGTTTCTAATTCTCAGCGTTGTCTACACTGAGCCTCCAGCAATTCATCAAGTATAGTACAGGTTTTCTTACCTCAGCATGATTCCCTGTGGTTGTTTCTACTCATGAGTCTTTGCCCTGGTGAACCATGACTCTCTGTATTTGCCAGTCTGGCTCACCAGTCCTGGGGGCAGCAGTTTGCCCTGTGTCTTCCCCTCTCTTAAATACTCAGGAGGAGCTGTTGAGTTTTCAGTGTGTTTAGCTTCCTATTTGTTAGGATGGAGTGTAAATGTCCAAGTTTCTACATGTGGAATCAGAAACCATCATGCAGAATTCTTTTTTTAAAGAAACTTAAAAAAATTTTTTTTTTATTTATGATAGTCACAGAGAGAGAGAGAGAGAGAGAGAGAGAGAGGCAGAGACATAGGCAGAGGGAGGAGCAGGCTCCATGCACCGGGAGCCTGACGTGGGATTTGATCCCGGGTCTCCAGGATCGCGCCCTGGGCCAAAGGCAGGCGCCAAACCGCTGCGCCACCCAGGGATCCCCCCATCATGCAGAATTTAAAAAATGTATACTTCATATATTATTTGGCTTCTGTGTAATATTTATATAATATTTGTAGGCCAAAAAATGAGTTAAAATTCTCAACAGAAGTACATTTCTGCTCATTTCCTGCAGCTTTACCTATTTCAATGCACATTATTAGGAGGAGCATAGAGGTTCGTGGCTCTTTCATTGTGGACTATAACTTTCATCAATATATCAATATAATATTATTATCCTTGTCACATTAAGAACCTTTTCCCAGCAAACAGTACTTGATAATAAGATGGCTTTTATTTTGTTTTTATTTCTCACTTTTCTCTCTTAATCATTTAATTTATACACACCTTTTAAAATATAATATATATACATTTTGTGGTTTCATTCAGTTTGAGGATTTTCTGTTCTTAGGAGATATATATTTATATTTATTCTTATAAGAGGTGTGTGGTTTCACATATGTATTTAGTTTTTGTCCTCAGTTTCTGGCACAGAGCAACTTAAACTCTTGGAATTTCCTGAGTGATAAGAGCATTTTTTCTTAATTGTATACGCCCCTTTCACTCATGCCTGAATTTATGCTGATGAGGTGACTCTTCATGGGCCTTGAGCTTTAGGATAGTTCTGGTCACCAGAAAAACCAAACATGTGATAGGAAGATCAGAACTTTCAGATCAATTGCCAATAGGCAATGATTTAACCAATCATGCCTACCTAATGAAGCCTCCATAAAAACCCCTAATGACAGGGTTCAGGGGAGCTTCCAAGTTGGTGAATAAATCTATGTGCCAAAAGGGTGGTGCATCCCAACTCCCCACAGAGAGAAGCTTCTATGCCTCAGGGACCTTTTAGGATCTTGCCCTAGGTATCTCTGGCTGTTAACTAGAATATTTTATGATGCACTATAATATTAAGTATAGTGTTTTTCTGAGTTCTGTAAGTCATTCTATTAAATTATTGAACACCAGGGAAGAGTCATGGCAACCCTGGAATTTATACTTGTCTAGGAAGAATTCATAGTTGGCCTACAGAAATGTAGCCTGGGCACCCCATTTGCAGGTAGGGCCTAAAGTGGAGGCAGTGTGGTGGGATTGAGTCCTTAAGCTCTAGGGTCTATGCTAACTCTGAGAGTTAGTGTCAGAATTGAATTGAATTTTTGGACACCCTGCCAGTGTTGGAAAATAGGAAAAGCACGTGTTTAGTGTCAGAAAAAAGACAAGGCATTTTAATCTCACGAGCCTTACAAAATTGCAGTTTTTGTAGATCAAAACAGAATACTAGCAATTATATACATTGTCACATATACTTATGTTATCTGATGGAAGTGTTCTACTTATGCTTTCTTTCTTTGCAGTAAGTATTATTATTATTTCCCTTTATATACGAAAAAATTGAGCTTTAGAGAGGTAAGGTAACTTGACTCAGGTCATAGAAATCAGCAGTTGCAAAGCATGGATATAAACCTAAAAAATCTGAGGCAAGAGCCTATGGACTTTATCCACTCTCCTGAAATTCCTGGTAGTTATTGACCCTCAACATCTGGTTTTTACTATTAGTATTTCATATCATTAAAATTAATAATGCAAATAAAATAAATCACCATTGAGTTTTCTTGGTCTGTATGTCTGTGCTCTGTCTTGGTTCTGCATCTCCTCACCACTAGAAGTTTGCTGCTATCCCTCCATTAGAGTGAGAAGTCTGACCTACTCCCCTCCTGCTAGGGGTTCTAATCGGCCCTGCTAATATCAGCCTCCTTATCCGGAAGGCAAAAATACTGCTCAACTGCTTAGATGTACAACTCCCAGAGCATACCCAAGGAATCATGAGTTAGTAGATGATGTTCAAGACAATGCCACTTAAATCCTGCATTTCTGAATCTCCCTCTCATCACACATTAAACTAAGAGGTCCTGCAGCAAAGAAATCAGATTATGTTTGTTCAGTCCAGTGTTTCTCAAGCTTACTTGACCACAAAAGTCTTTTATGAACAGCTACTAATATCTCATCTTGGAATATCAGCATACATACCCTATTTATGTAAACATCTGTTTGTGTGTTGTATCAGTTAAGGTTCACAGAATGAATGAACAATGGAAAGAATAAGCAAATATCCGGTAGTAATCACTGTAACACAAATTGCTAATTCTGGAACAGGAAAAGTTAATTTTTCCTTTTTGTTTCCTGATTTTTGTATCAATTATACTAAAAAGTTTAGATTTCAGGTTGAAATTAAGCCTTACAGAGCACAAATAGAATCAAACAAATGATTTGCAATACTTATCTATATCCTTTTTTTTTCCTTTGATGGGGAGAAATGGGGGGAGCCATATGTAGAGAAAGGAGATAGAGAGGAGAATGCACTCTTCTAGGAAATACTGCTTTTAATGCAGTAGCTTTTACTTAACTAATCACTCCCTTGGCACACATTAAGCTAATGCGTTACTTATTAATTATTCCAGTATTTCACTGTGGTATTAGTAATTGAGAGAAATTACTTTGGCACTCATCTTTTATTCTACTATATTCTTACTTGGCTTGAATTGTAATTCTTCCTTCTTATGGTGCTCAGTAGACCTCTTGTGCCACATGTGGTTCTGTGACCAAAATACTAACTCTGCAAATTTATTATTTTGTAGTATGATAAAGCAAATAGCCAGTCATTATTCTTTTCCTTGAAGACCTTCAAAATATTTATGAGAGCCTCCTACCGATCTAGAGTGTGCAATCATTTGAAGAATAATTGTCCAGAAATACAGGAGACGGTTTGCAAGGTAATGAGCAATACACTTTACACGTTGCAAAGATTGTTCTGGAAAGATGACCTAAAAAGTATTAACTTGCTTTATTTTTCATACCTCTACATATTAAATAATGAGGTCAGATTTTCTTTTCTTTTTTTTTTTTTAAGATTTTATCTATTTATTCATGAGAGACACAGAGAGAGAGGCAGAGACACAGGCAGAGGGAGAAGCAGGCTCCATGCAGGGAACCCGACGCGGGACTCGATCCTGGGTCTCCAGGATCATGCCCTGGGCTGAAGGCGGCGCTAAGCCACTGAGCCACCTGGGGTGCCTGAGGTCAGATTTTCTTAAAAGCAGATGACATTAATTTTCATAGTAAGAAAATCTGCCTCTTTTATCTAATTAACTATATAATTCATGTGTCCGTTCCCCATTAGGTATCCTTTCCTCAGGTCCATGTCCTAAATCCCAGTCTAGGTAAAATACACCACTCATGTGTGCTCATAGAACAATGTTCTTTTCCTTCTGAATAGCCATAGAGGTTATGGTTTGAGTGACTTTTCTCTTTCAGTAGACTGTAGGCCTTGAAAATCAGGACTGGCTTTGATCACTATTTTATCCTCTGCATATAGAACAGCATCTGGCCCAGAGTAACCACAGCATCTGGCCCAGAGTAACTACTCTACAAATATTTATGAATGAATGAATTTATAATATGAAAGTATCTGTAGTATCCTCAATTATTTTTATTTCAAGCTCTCTGGCATGAAAGTAGGATTCCAGATGAGAAATCAATATAAATGGGTTGGCAACTTGGATTACATTGGGCACACCTATTGAGCTTTTAGATGCCTAATTCTTAAATAATATAGAATTGGGGTTCTAATTTTTAATCTATCATAATGATTAATAAAGACATTGTGCTCCCCTTCTTGGCTTGTAATTAAACTTTCCATACATGAATACTAAAAAAACAGGGAGTGGAATACTGGACTGAGTATT
Organism: Canis lupus dingo; assembly: GCF_003254725.2. Lineage (NCBI taxonomy): Eukaryota > Metazoa > Chordata > Mammalia > Carnivora > Canidae > Canis > Canis lupus. Next base: position 6,921,147 of record NC_064260.1, read on the forward strand.
TGGAGACACCACTGGGCAGCCAGTGAGTATTGAGGTGACCTTAGAGGAAGTAATTAAAAAACCCCTCCTTCTAGTGACACCACAGGGCCTTGGGGGTATAAGTAACCATGGTGAACACAAGTTTAGACAGATAACATAGTTGGTCCTGTGGTTTTCAAGAGAGTAGAGAGTGGCCATTTCTCTGGGAGGTAGGACAGTGCTGATGGAGAGGAGAGTATGGATGATAATTCAATGGACATGGAGCTGAGAGAGCCCTGGATCCCCATACACTTTCATATCGTGTTCTGGGAGCTGGAGGGCTGAACCCTCTGCTAAGGAAAAGGAGTGGTGGAGGAGGCAAGGAGGCTTTTTTTGAGATTTCCAGGAGTGTGGTGTCAGTAGACTGTGTATTGACTCAGTGTTTGATAGATGTGCTTTCTAGTACATTCTGCAAAACTCCTTGACATAGCTTTCCAGTCTGATCGCTTGTCAGATATTTCCAAGAGGGCTGGGAAAGTAGAAAAGTGCCACCTGGCAATATTTCATAAAACTAATTACCTCAAGGAATTCATGAAAAATTGCAGATACAAGTGCTATAATATAGGGTTAGTGGACCACGTCATATTTTCTTCTAACAATTACCTAAATTATGTTACTCTTTCAGTTAAGTGGGCCTTTATTATTTTGCTCTCAGTGGTCATTGATTATCCATTAAAAAAAAAAAAAGATCCTCTGTTTGGCCTCCTCAGATTTGAAAAGACCTAAAAATAAGACTAAATTAGCGCTCAACCCAGGAAACAAAGATACTTCCCAGATGATTGTTAATCTAACAATTGGCAGAGATTCATCAGCACTCAACCAAAAGGATTTGCCAGGAAAACTCTCCTTAATATGAGACAACTGTCTTTCTACAGAGTCCCAGGGTCCAAAGACACGAGCCCCTTTCAGGTTGTTCAGTGAGCAGCTTTAAGCAAGCCCCTTGCTTCTTTGTGTCCTTATCAAGTGAGGTTAAGATCACGTGCACCCCTCAAGAACACAAGGGAGATGATGTGCAGCAAAGCACCTGGAAAACTGAAAGTACAAAACGAACATAAAACACCATTATTATTCCCTTTGCTGGCTTTTCACCTCTATTATTTATTTTATAACTGAAAGTTAGTGCCTCTTCATATTATATATACATCAACTATACCTCAATTAAAAATAAATTTTAAAAAATTAAAATAAAACACCCAGAATTATTAAAAGGGAGGATTCAAGTCTGGTGCAGACTTACCAGCAGCCGTAACAAAATAATCATATTTTTTTCTGACAATTTCTGTTAATGGGCTTCCACACAGACTCATATGTAAAGTAAAGCTTATAGATTGGTGCATATCCAGCAAGTGTGTAAATAGAACCTACATCATCATCATCATTACTGCTCCCACTACCACCATCTTCCCCATAACCTAGTAAAGAATCTATTATCCATCATCATCATCATCATCATCATCACCACCATCCCCAAGATCATCTCACCATTATCACTGTGTTGAGCAACTACTCTGTGTAAGGCATTTGACATAATCTTTCTCTTTGTGCTACCACTAAATTCTCTCAAAAACCCATATTACCCTCGTTTGAGAAAAGGGGAGTTAGAGGCTCCATGAGGGTGTCAGTGGTTCCCAAACTCAGCTGGGCTTCAAAATGACCTCAGGACTTTTTAGAAATCTAGATGCTTGGGTTTCAGGAGGAAGCAGTCTCCACTGGTGGATCCCAGGCAGCTGAAGATGTATTTCTGGGCCCTACAGAAAATTTTACTGAGTAGGTGAACTTGCAGATGACTAGGCTAAGTAACTTCCTCAGGGTCACATAGCTGGGAGCAAAGCAGGACCCCAGCTGTAGGGCACTGGACTTCCATGTCATCGCTTAACCTCTTTCCAGTCTTGTCCAACTGATAATAACATTCTATTTAATTTAACAACTGTTTTTTAGTGACTTTAATTGGTTTTTCCACATTTTATATCCACTATTAAACTACATTGAAAGTTTACTTTCCTAAATGACTATTAGATATTTTGATGAATTACTTAGTAATTCAAGGACATTTGTGTCAATGCTACTGAAAGGCCTACATGCATTTCCTGGGAATCTTATTAAAATGCAGATATTGGGGATCCCTGGGTGGCTCAGTGGTTTAGTGCCTGCCTTTTGGCCCAGGGCGCGATCCTGGAGTCCCGGGATTGAGTCCCACGTTAGGCTCCCAGCATGGAGCCTGCTTCTCCCTCCTCCTCTGTCTCTGCCTCTCTCTCTCTCTCTGTGTCTGATAAATAAATAAATAAATCTTTAAAAAAAATAAAATAAAATGCAGATATTGACTTAGCATTTCCTGAGTGGGCCTGGCAGTCTGCATTTCTAAGCTCCCAGCTGATGCCAAGCCTGCTGGTTCCTGGATAAAGGCAGTGGCAACCCTAGGGTGGTTACAAAGAGATCTACTCCCAGAAAATGAGCACAGGCCTATGAGTGAGAATCAAGAGGACCCTCACTGACAGGAATACTGACCGGAACAAAATGTTATGGATGACACTCAGATGTGTTCTTCTGACATGAGGAAAGATATGAATAACTGGGGAGAAGGCATCACCTAATAAAGAATCTAGTGTCCATTATGGAGTAGGGAAAGGTTATTTAAGTGAAAATTACATACTGATTAGAGTGACTGCAAAGTTATGGTTATGACAGTTATGTACATTTGGAAATATCTAAACATTGGTTGAACCGGGTAAGACAAGGAGGGGGACACTCCTGAATGCTGACATTCTTGGGAGATGAGCTGAAGATCCCAGGGCACGTGCCTCCCGGAGTATCAGGTCTACCTCAGAGGACACTGCCTCTTGCAATTGCTGGGGTCACACTCTGATGCCAGGTAATGAATGGCATCAAACTCTGAAAAACCACATTGAAATGAAATAAATGAGAGTTGGAACAAAATAACATACTTTGGCTAATTGCATTTTGGGGAAGAGAAAGTCTGGGAAGGATTTGGTGGGCTGAACTGATAAAGGACAAAAGATGAAATAATGAGAGAACGGGCTTGAATTTTAATTAGGCAGGAGTGTAACAGACCCAGAACTCCAAGAGCATCTTAGATTCTTAGACCTGCAACTGTTGCATGTGAAAAGTATAAATGATTGAGTCCCCTACCCTGCTGGGCCATGTGAGACCAGGTGGGAGGAGAAAGCTCCTTGGTGCCCATCCAGGAAGGAAGGCTCCCTCATACTGGAGACACCATTGCTCTGAGCACTGCAGGGTTGGCATTGAAATAGGCTGAAGCCTGGGCTGCCTTCAGAGGCCAGCAGGAGGCGAGCTACATGGGAACAAGGACAATCAGAAGGTCACATGCCCCCTAACTTAACAAGGACCTCCTCACTCAGCTCCTGACAATTGCTGCCAAGCAGAATAAGAACTATTGGTTATTTTTCAAAAGAAGCTCAGATTTTGAATTTTTATAAAGAACTGTTTTTTAAATAAATTTACCAACAAAATCAAACCATTCCCCCCCCAGAAAAAACCCACAACAACTACAAAAAACACTGGCAGCCAAGTAAAATAATCTTGTCGGGAAGTTTAGAAGTGATGACTTCTGGGTTATATTTTTATGCAAGGTTAGAGATAGCATGAGTTTTTGGAGATTATACCCAGAGGTGGGGTGCAATAGCAAAGTGGGTGAACACAGGGTGCCCCTGGGTCCTCCCTTCCCCACCTATCCTTACCTGCTCTCTCTTTCTTTCCTCTTAGAGCTTCCCAGTTCCTGGGAAACAAACAAAGGGTTACAGAAGGAGAGGAGAGTGAGGGGATGGGGTGACTTGGTGACAGGCCCTAAGGAGGGCACTTGATAGGGTGAACACTGGGTGCCATACTATATGTTGGCAAATTGAATTTAAATAAAATATTTTAAAAAAAAAGAACTTCCCAGTTCCTGACATCATGCTAGATACTTACTTTAATTTCTGAAAAAAAAAAAAAAAACAAAAAACAAAAAACAAAGCAAAACAAAAACCCACATCCCCCAACTAGAATGAAATCTCCATGAGGGCAGCGGCCTGTTTGTTCATGGCTGTGTCTCCAACACAACTGTGTCTGGTACATAGTCGGTGCTCAATAAATCGGTGCCAAGTGAATAGTGAACGACTGGTCCATGTCTCCATCTACAACACCCAAACCAGGATGAGCCTGTGTCTTAGGATCCTTATTCTGGGGTCTGAGGTCTAATTCCTAGTAGGTCATGAGGCAAGAGCGACGTGGGTAATCTAATATCCAAAACTTTTACAGAGAATAAAATATTTCAGAATCCTAGTTCTACTTTGTGGGGAAAAAAAATCTGCAAGGGACAAAAGAAAAGACATATCCATTCATGGTACAGTATATAGGTAGCTGTGATCCTTAGGATACTGACTTATGGTTTGAAATCGTGTAAAACAAGAATCTTCATTAAGAAAGCAGAAGTGAGCAAGCAACCAAACAAACAAAAAAAGAAGTAAGCAAACAGACCCAGAACCCACATCTGCTGACCCACAGCACCATACCCAGACGGCAGCAGGATACCAGGGATGCCGCGTTCTCTAAGAATTCGGCACAACGTGTAAAAAAAAAAAAAAAAAAAAAAAATATTCAGCACAATGCAAACGGGGATCAGGGGATAAAAACCAGCACTAAGGGACTTCTAGTTCTTGCTGAAAAGAGAAAATTCGGGTTCTAAATCCAGCACTACCAAGAAGAGAGGCGTCTCATTTGTGCCTGCATATAAAGCTGGCACTCCCTTGCTTGCACAAAACCACTTACTACACACTACTTCAAACAAGCAAAGCTCAAAACAATTAGCTACACACGCACGTTTTTGGGCCACCTGCTGTCTGAGGAAAATAGCTATGCAACGTGCATGCCCTAGTTTAAACCAATCTTTGAGTTCCACACAAAAAGCATCCTTCCCCTACCTGTCTCCCTCTCTAAAGTTGAATCCACCAAAAGACTAGAAATAACTAGAAATACATTTCCATCTAAGGGAGAGAAAAATATGTTTAAAGGTCAGTCCAGACCTTTTATAAAAGCACTTACTTTGAAAGAACAGGACAGATTATGTATTCAAACACAAGACACCTTCTAAAGAGCAGACCGAGAGGATGTTCAGTGCCACAGCCTTGCTCTGTGCTGGCGGCTCTGGTCCTGCTGGGCATGGTTAACAGAAAGAGTTGAGCCTGTGTGGCCTGTTCTGCTGGGGCTGCTGCGTCAGGATGACGCTCAGAACAATTATTGGGACAGGCTGTGAGCAAGTCAGCAGGACAGTTTTATTTCTGTGCTGAGATTGCTGCTTCCTAATGGGAAAATACTGGTGGTGGAGCTCCTCCCAGGTCTCAGGAAGAGTCAGGGCTCTCCAGGTGATCTGGGTTCCGAGGGAGGTGATAGGGGGGTGCCCAGCCTTGTTGGGGGGCAGAGGGCAGGCGGCCCCTGAAGGAGACCTCATCTCTCAGGTCAGACCACTTCTAGATCCACCCAAGGATATTGGTCTCCTTGACGGAGTTCCTTGCCTCTGCCAAGGGCATGACTCAGCTCACTCATACATAATTGCTCTCTCAGAGGGAGAATTCAAAGCCGAACCCAAGACAGTGACTGGAGAATAGCTAGGGCGAGAGCATGGTGGTCCCCGACTCAATGAAGTCTAGAGCTGGCGGCTTCATGTGCAGGGGGTTTGGAGCTTATCTCTCCAGGAGTTATTGCAACACGGTGGCTTAGGACTTTGGAAACTGAAATCTATGGGAGAGGGGGAGGGATGGGGGTGGGGAGGGAAAGGAGGAGGGCAGCGGATCTTTCAATTGAGTTCCCAAGTCAATAAATGTAGAGAATTAGTGATTCTCTATTGCTGCTTTTCCATTGGTGTCAACACGACAAATTCTGGGGTGGAATTAAAGGCCTCTGATGACCTTCCATTTATGCCTGAATAACACTATAACTAAAAAGCAAGACCGAGATATAGTGGATGTTTAGGGAAGCTGGCTGTGGGCTTCGGGTGCCCAAGGATCCTCACCTCCACCTGCGAATACGTTCTAGATACAGAGCTAACCTCCAGGACATGAGGGAGTGGAGATAAAGATAAAGTGGAGATAAAGAAACTTCGGGATCATCTTCAGCTGGGAAGCCTTAAACAAGAATGCTACAGTTGTAAAGACATATAATTCTGAGGTCAAGGGGAATGAACCGACAAGGAACATTCTGTTTTAGGAGGGGTGCGCAGTCTTGGGCAGACGTGAGGCTGGGTGGAGCCGAGGCTAACCCCACGGCTCCCTTGAGCCCTGGCTCTCTGGACAATCTAGGACAGCACACAACCTCTTTAGGCTTCACTTCCTACGTGAGGGGTTTTTAAGATCCCTCAAATCTTACCGCCCCATTCTTCCAAGCCCTGCCTTCTAGCACATGCCCTGACCCAGAGAGAAATCTAATGAGTCAAGTCTGTCTCCCTCTTTCTTTCATTGCCCTCTCTCCCTCCACATCTTAGTTCTTCCTCCTTATTCCAGCTGCTTCTGACCAAATTCTGAAAAGTCCAGAATTGATCTTTTTTAATATCTCTGGTGAGTGTGACAAATAATGGAGATAGGGACTCATTGCTTCCAGCTGCCTCACTTATGAGGTGTGGTCGTGGTCTTCTTACAATGCCCTGAGCTTGGTGGGGGCCCAAGGGCCTGGCCGCTCTCCATCCATCATGGGTGTCTCTGAACAGGCAGGCTTTGCTCCTGAGGGTCCCACGGGGTGGAAGAGACTGTCAGGCTGCAGCTCCCAGCCCGATTCTACTTCCTTTCTTTTCCTTTCACAGATGTTACTTGTCTCTTGCACAACCAGTATCTATGTCCTGGGGGACCCAACAGACACAGAGATGCTAGTCATTGCAACATATAAGCCCTAATGTCTATTTGTTTGCTTTTCCAAAAAGGACCTTTCACAGGCTTTAGGAAGCCTATATAGAGCAACAAGATCCTCTCTGTAGCATAAAGACCTGTATAGTGTAGATTTCTGTTCCATTCTCATTCATCGACACAGACAGGCCTAGCTCTCATCGGTTTTAGCCAGTAGTTTTCAACCAGGGGTCCATATAAGAACCACCCCCGGATACTTTTTCAAAATGCAAATGACCAGGCTGCACATGTAAAGGTAAATCTGGAGATCTGAGATGTGTCCCTGGTTGAGAACTACTAGTCTTAGCATGAAACTCCCCCTTATTTGGGCTTATTCTAGAGATGAGCGTGCATCCTGCCGAGAATCATCCCAGAACCTGAAAAGTGTTTCTGCTTTAAATGGTAAGATATCTGCATTAAGTGATCTCTCGTTCATCTCCAGATATTTTTATAAATCCAGCTAGTAATGTAGACTTATCCTGGACCATGGTGAATCTTCCCGGAAAATATTACAGAAAGGCATAAGAAATGTTCAATTTTGAAGATCTAAACAAAAAAACATGAAAGTACCAAGGCTGTTACATATTTCCTTTATCATGCAATTTGGGGTGAGGGGTTTTGCACTGTCTTTCCATGGAACCTGGGAATAAGGTTGCTGTGTTCTGTGCCTTTGGGTTTCTAGTGCCTCCGTCATGTAGGGGGTTGCGGTTATGCTTATATTTCACAAACTAAGTCCTTTGGGAGCATCGGTCCTGATCTCTGTCTTCTCCCTCCTGTTAATCAGGGAAAGCTCACTCAGATAAATGGCAAGGGAGGATATATGGCCATTGTGTTTCTTGGATCACTGAATAAAATCCCCTGAGATTATCCGTGTGCACACGTAGTCTTGCGGTTACATTGGAGGCAAAGCTTGTACCTGGAGATGCGTGTAGGCTGAGCTTCTCCAGGACAGGGAAGCCCAAGGATACCAGTCCTGAAAAGATGAAAGTGAGAACATTCTCCTGGAATGTTAAATGCATCCAAAAAGGTATTTTTAAGACTTCCTACTGTACCTTTACAGCCAAAGAGAAAATTCAGAAGTCCCTGGGGAATGTAAACAGATAAGAGTGCTGTGCGCTGGCAAAAGTGTTCTCTTAGAGACAGTCAAGCCTTCCCCAAGGGGGAAGACTAGTGGGTGGGTAGCTGAGTAAACTCAGAGAAATAAAGCCACTGCCAACAGCACAACAAATTGAGAGACACAATATAAGAAAAAAAGTTGAACATGGAAAGTAAAACATTTAAAGTTACTGCCCTGTGATGGTCCCTGCACGTTCGGCATCACCTGATTAAGTACTAATTTAATGCTTCCTGAACACCACACATAAAATGCTCATTCTCTGTTTGCGTTACTCTAAATTTACTAATTAAGACAGCTCCCCTGTGGGTGAGTTGCAGGCAGTGCCCCGTGGAGGGAGGGAAGACCTGAGCCTGGGAACTGCATGCCTCCTGCGAGCTGATGAATGCCAAGATGCTCACTCTCCCTACTGCAGGGCTATTTCAGGGATTAGCTGAATATGCTTGTGGATGTGCTCAGTACATTTGGGAAGTACTATGCAGATGTGAGCTTTTCATTATTTTTTAGACAAAAGCCTCAGTTAAGGGTTGCCACACTGGGGCCTGTGGATGGAGATGCCAGCTCAGACAGGCAGGTCCCTGCTCCTCACTTACCCACCCAGAGACTCAGCAGTGACACAGCCCTGTACACCCAGTTCCCTTGAACATAAGATGGGAACAGTGGTCATACCTACCTCTTCAGATTGTTGCGGGTAGAGGGGATTCATGCAGAAAAAGCATCTAACATATATCATGACACATGGTGTCCGGGTAATGTGAGCTGTGATTATTGTAAACCAGGGCTGTTACTGAAAGGTGTAAGGCTCTGAGATCCGGGAAGGAGGGGACTTGGCATGAAGTCTGCGGGGATGTGGGGAAAGCCCATCTCAGGGGAGCTCCCCCAGCTGCAAGGGGCCCCTTCCAATGAACTAGCAGCCTCCTGATGGCTGGTCTGACCGGGTCAGGTGGAGAGATTGCTGCTCTGGTCTCCACGTGAATTTCTGTGTATCCACATCAACTGTAGGTAATTCCCCACAGCCCAGCAGAGTCCTCAGCTGTAGTTTTGGAAGGACCACGACAGAGTGGGTGCTTGTTTCCAGGTATAAATTCACTTGCGACAACTGTAGGTTCACATCACACAGGGGAAACTTGACATGCAAAAAACATCATCTCAAAATGGAGCACAGTCAAATAGGGGTGGATGCAGGTGGCAGGGGGTGGGCGGGTGATGGATCTCAAATGTCAGAGCTGCACTTGAGAGAATTCCTGGGCCGGGCAACCACAGTGGGCTGTGGACTGAGGCACATTCCATTATGAGTGGAGTGGGTTTATAATGGAATGACATGGATGGGTTCTTATAATCAGAAAAACACACTGACCTTCACACTACACAGGTGCAGCAGCATAATGACCCACCACGTGTACGCGCATCAATTCCTGGGGAAAAGTCCAACGAGGTTAACTCAGCGTGTATCCCAAGCAAACAAAATCAGCGACATTACCCGAAAGAAGAAAGCTGTGCCCCCACCCCCACCGAGATACCTAGCTTGGGCAATCAACACGTAAAGGGAAAAATTACACGAGGATCGTAATAGTTTTCAGGAAGCAGGAGAAAAATGTAGCAAGCAACATTATTTCATGGCAGGAGTATTTTGCTATAGATTTTGAAATTTAATGTTAAGGAGTACGAATCATGGGACTAGAAAAAAATATTTTTTTTTTCAGGAAACAAGAATTTGGTGTGGGGCTTGCGGGGAGGAGATGGGAAACCTACCTAAAGGCATTCTCAGACATGCTCCACTTGCCAGACTCCCTCAACCACAAAGGAACCAGATCTACAGTGAAACTGCTGGAAATATCACTAACTCACTTCAGTGCACATACTCAGATGTGAAAGATTCCAGAGAGAGCACTGTCCCCTACGTGGCCAGTAGAGTATTGCCCCCAAATAGCAGCCACTGACCACAGCATCTGCATTTCAGTATAGAGAAACCATGTCAAAAATTAGGGGTTTGATGGAGAGATGCCAGGCATCCGCAAATTGCTAATGGTTTTCCATCAGGGTCCTGTTAATCCCAGTATCACTGTGGTTCATGAGTTTTTATTCTGATTTTATGGACTCATCTTCCTCTGAAGCTAAAGTTGCTATGAAAGGGATCAATAGGGTCTTACTCCAGAAAAAAGTGGGATATGATATCAGCTTTCCAAAAACCCCAGTGAAACCTGAAGCTTTGCTGACAAATGGGTTTGTGTAAGAAACAAGTCGCAAGCTTGCACTCTGCATGCATAGATTATATCCTCATCCCTGGCCTGAGCAGATTTGCATAGGAGACAGAGAGAATTTGAGGCCCCTGTACTCAGATCCCCCTCCCCTTTCTGGACACTATTTGGCTTCTCAGTGGTGAGGAAACAGAGGGGCTTCACCCCTTTCCCTATGGTGCCCACGGGCTTCCCAGCTGCTCCCCAGGCTGGCCCAGCCCTGCTCCATATGAAGGCCCTTCCGCACTCACCTTTTCCATGTTTGAGATCCTCAGACCCTCCTATATTCACACCCATATTCCCATCCATGGCCTCAGTTACTATCCACACATTGACAATTCCCAAATTGACAGTTCCCACAGCTCAGCACTCTCATCTGAACTGCAAACCAACATCATCCACTGGGGCTTCTCACAGCCTTTAAACACAGTTCAAACGGAACTCAGGATCTTTGTCCCCACACCCGGAGCCCAGACTCAGTAACAGTTCCTTAGCCACTAGGTCCCACTGTCCGTACCTTTGGCTACTAGTTCTTAACCATTCTAGAATGCGTTGCTTCTCACCATTTCTACTCCTTCATCGTGGCTCAAGCCTCTCTCCTACCCAAACTCAACTGACCAGAATCAGTCTTCCCACCCTACCCATGCCCCATACACATTCTCTACAACACGTAGAATGCTTTTTATAAAAGGATTATGGCACTTCCTTGCTTTAGTGGCTTCATACTTCTTTTAGGCTAAAATTTGAGACAGGTTGAGACATTTCAAGCATGCAAAATAGATCTGGGCCTGCGGCCTTCCTGGCCCTTCTGCCCACCCCATGCATGACAGCCCAGCCACTTGGGGCATTTTATAGTCTTCAGAGGTGCTTGCTTCCCTTTCTTGGGGATGTCAGCATGCTGGTCCCTCTGTGTGAAACATACTTCCTTCAGTCCTCCCCTACAACCTTTAGTCCTCGGTCCCTTGGGACATCAGCCAGAACAAATGCCCCTGGAACAATACCCTGTACTTATTTTTGAAAAGAATTTTAAAGAACTATTTGTGTGATTTATTTAATGTCTGTCTTGCAAAGTCAACCTGAAGTTCTCTAGGAACTGAGGCTGCCAACGTCAGTACTGAGTGCAGACCCGCTACAAGGGCTTGCTCACCATGTGCCCTGAGAACTGGATGGATGAAAGAATTGCTGAATGATGCAGGACTGTTTATGTCCTTGAGGAACTCACAGTCTAGACTTCAGAAGACACAGAAGAAGCATCCAGATGCACCTGTCCCAAGCCAAATGTTGATCCAATTAATCAAACATACACATGCACATTAGAAGAGTAAGCAGAAGAGAAAGAGACCATTCATATTACATGTTACTGATTTAGCACTTAACCCGGGGGAGTACTTGTGTATTTTACTTTACAGTTTCCTGTAAATTGGTTTTTTACAGTTTCCTAGTAGGTTAGCTGCAAAACTTGACACTGGCAAAGAAGAATGAGAGCAGAGTGGAGACTTTATAGATAAAACGAGTGGGGATTTTAAAAGATCCAGCTCTAGATCCCTAAATCTCATACCACTCCACCAACCAGGACCTGGATGGAACCTCTTCCATCAAGAATAAGCTGGAGCCCAAGGAAGTTAAAGAATGAAATGGGGACAAAGTGATTGTCTACATGAATGCAACCAGAAAAGTGCTCTACCCTTTGCTTTTGGCCCATGTAACCTTACAAGTCCACCCAGGCTCTTCAAAGATTTCAAGTAGAGGAAACCCCAACAGGAAAAGACAACTGACAGTATTGGGGACCAATAAAGTTGTACCTTGTAAGTAACCTGAGATTAGATGATTCCTCCTTCAAATGCATGAGCATTTATATACAGTTGTATCTACTTCAACTACTGTACTCAAGGGTCTATGACCCTTGGGGACACGCTCAGAGCCCACTGCACAGGGTAACAGGAAAATCAAGCAGGAAGGACACTTCTGAAGATCATTGCAGTAGGGCCTGTGGTAGAAGCCCTAACAGCAGGGCAGGTGTGGCTGATATGCACAGCCTTTGATGAGGCCAATCCTTCATGGTCCCCAAGTCGGCCCTCTGAGGCCCCCAACAATGATGCACGTGCCCTGCGAACTTATCCTGCAACAGCGCCATTCTAGGGATCAAGGCTGACAGGTGCCAACACTCTCCCGCCCCCCCCCCCCCCACCAGGTCACCAGGGGAGAAGTTACCATTATTAAAAATCAAATAAACTGGTTAAGGTATTATTAATACAGGGCCAATATTGACCCTGCCCCTATCCAAATGAGCTGAGGTTAAAAGCTAATACAGAACATGTAACACAGTGACCTGTCATGGGTTAAAAATTCTGTTGTTTTGCTCTTCTCCGGCTCCATTTGGTCTGCATCTAGGAAGTGAAGGGTTTTTTAGGAAGTGATCAATATCATTATGGGTGGAATGGATAAAAGGAAGCAATATAAAAGACGACTGATTTTTTTAAAAACCCTGTTTTGGTAATTATAGAAGCAACATACATCTGTTGTTTAAAATGCCAAGCCATACAGACAATATGACAAAAAATCACTCATAAGCCTACCCCTGAAGAAAACTAGAGATTCTGATTGGAATGGGTTTCTCGTTTCTAAGAAGCGGTTTGAGGGAAGCCTACTCAAAGTGCCACCTTCTGGGTGCCAGGTCCCAGCAAGTTCCAGCAGGCCTGGGGGTGGGCATCCTGGAAACGAAGCCCCAGAGTTTCTGGCCTTCCAAGGAGGCTTGTGATATCTAAAAACAATTTACACTTACTTTAAGCAGATGTATCTGATATCCTCAGAAAGCTGTCAACTAGCACAATCACCCCCGTACAAGACTGCAGTCGTGACTATCAATTACTTGGGTTGTCCTCAGAATGGATGACTGACAATTAGGATCGATTGAGTTCCAACAGGAGATGCCAAGTTGCACGTGGGCAATTCCAAGTACAACACAACAGACCCGCCTGGAAGGACAAATTAAGCTCAACGGTACATGTTTTGAATGAGATTCTTAAAAGCTTATTTCTTCTTGGAGACCAGAATATTACACTCGCTGATTTAATAGGAGGATTCTTATTGAGAGATCCCAAGTAACAAGCTGTGTCACTAGATCCTCCATCATGTGAGTGTCACAGCAAGGACTCCTCTACTAACAGTCGGTGGGACAATGCACTGACACAAATGAGTCAGGTCCTATTTTCAATGTCATGACCATGAACTTGTCGGCACCACTGAGGGGTCTAACCCGTCTCGTTGCATCCCAAGCTCATTTCTTCCAGTCACCTGTCTTGATGTCATTTACATTTTCAGGACATATAAGATTTACTGTCACATAACCTTAAGGGTATTACTATCATTGAATTCCTTGTCTTGGGAGGAGGTGCCTTTTTGAGCCACTACCTACAGCATCACTTCATGTCATTAATGACTTACAGTGCCTTCCAAATTCTCAGGTCTTACCATTCACACAGATGATCTCTCTTAAATTAAAAAAAAGGGCGGGGGGGAACTTTGACAAACTGGCTAGTCTTTTCTCAACAAACATGGACTCAGTGGCATAAGTGAGCTACTCATCTTATATTTTACATTTTAATATTCATCTTGTTAGTATATTTTTATTGTCATTTGTTCATATATTTCTCCAATTCTCTGGCATAGCCATTAATTAATAATAATTTCTAAAATAAAAATGTCTTGACTTTAAACTTCCAAGATCTATTGGAATCTCTATTAATAATCTCTATTAGTAATAATCTCTAAAATAAAAATGTCCTGACTTTAAACTTCCAAGTTGACCAAACTTCCCATTTGACATTTTCTTCCCGACCCATCGATCTCATGCTGATTCTAAGGAAGACTTTTTCCAAAGATGACCAGCTTGTCCTTACAGGGACAGTTCCAACTCCATGAGCAGGCAACATAAATACGTGAGTGCAGCCTCCTCCTCCCAGTACCTTCCTCCTCAGACCCCAACCCTGAACAGCAATGCCACGAGGAGGGGTGAGGCTGAGTCCTGCAGCCAAGATGGTGAGGACGAGGTGGAGGCAGCCTCCAAGAGCTCTCCTGCTACGGTTAATGGGTGGGTGTTCAAGGCCAGGAGCTGGGTCCCTGCCCTACCACTCCATCCTTCCCAGGGCTGAGATTTACTGCTGCTCAGCCCATGGCTGTTTGCTTTTCCTCAACCTTCATGTTCCAACCGCAGGACATCTGTGATGGGGAAACTCTCCTAACAGAACTCCATTCTTGACTAACTCCACAACAAAGCTGTCTTCTAAGAATAAGAGCTGATCTCAGGATGTTTTCATTAGAAACAGATTTCTGCAACAGCCTATCAAAACATTTTCCTTGCACAATAAGCAGTACAATGGGGCAGAATGATGCAAAACATACGAGCTTACCACTGTCCTCAGCAGCCAGCAGCTCCCTTACTGTGTTTTCATTGGCTCATTTAACTCACATATCGTAGATAAGTGCAGCCTTCATCATGCTTGGTGTTTTTCATGCTCCAAGTGGCAGAAGAAAAAGGCTGGTGAACTGCATTTCTGCCTCTGTTTTCAAAATCTGTCACCAGCTGTCCCTGAGGGCTGAGGTTTGCCTGCATCCTTAAAGAGCCAAAGAGGTGCTAGCTAACAAGGCAGGCTCAGAGTCATCCACTTATTGACCGCCTACCACTTGCCTGGCATCATATTAGCATTGGAAAAACACCACGGTGAGAGCTAATATCTAGTATTTATATGGTTTTCGATGTGCCAGGACCCTTTCTAAGTGCTTTACATAGAGGAAGGCGCTAGGCCTTGCAGCAGCCCCGCGAGACAGAGGCTATCACTGCCTACAGCTTGTAGGCGAGGAAGCTAAGCATGGGGTGGTGGTGTAACTTGCCAAGTGCCCAAAAGAATAAGGAGCAGGCTGGAGTGCAGACGGACCTGGTCCCTGCCCCAAAGGAGCCAACACACGTAGACCAGACCAACTGAGTACACAACCTGTCAGAGCATTGAATGTAAGAGCTGAGGAGGGTCCTGGCAGTTCCTGTTCAGTGATGTATATATATAAACTTATTTTGGTTGGTAATACCTTTAAGACAGACACTAACGGGGCTATGCCTTCTGGAACTCCAGCTCGTCCTCGGGGAAAACAGTGGCACTTTTTCTCCCTGTCCTTTTAACATTTTTTTCTTCCAGTTTCCACTGTATAGTCTAATCTTTCTGAAATGTATTTTTGTGCATGGCTTATTACATTTACCATCTGTTTCATTTTGAGTTTTTGCCCTCACAAATAGTTTTCCAAGTGCTACTTGTTAAGCAATCATTTAATATATTCAAAATCGATAAATATTTTTATAAACTCATGTCTTTCAAGATGATCAATCTCTTCTATTCTCTGTATTCACATATTGACACATGAAGTTTTCAGGTTTGTGTGTACGTGTGTATACATGTACACAGAGTAAGGCATATAAACCTCTTTACTATATATTTATAATAATATATCACATTGGGTAGCACAATACCCCCTTCACTAATTTTTGAAATAAATTCTTCTCAAAAATCTCCTAGCTTTGCTTGCATTTTTATTTGTCTGGAACTGGAGAACTAGGATTGCCGTGGTTGCAGGGGGCCATCTAAAAATGCCATAACAGCATTATGTTTATCACGAGGCACTTACAAGGCAGGGGACCAAAGAGTGCTGGCGACATTCATACAGAGGACTCTGCCCAAGATTCAGTGGAACTCAATCCTCACACTCAACCACATTCTAGAACATAAAAATCCCATGGATCTTTTTGGTGGGATTAAGTTAAATGAATGAATATGGGAAGAATTTATACATTAATTATAAATTAATACATTAATTTTTCCAACCAGGAGTATGATCTGTGTCTTCACTTACCAAATTCCTGTCTTGATTTTTTAAATTAATATCTGTAGTTTTTGTCATGTAGGCTCATGTTTGTAGTTCATGTTTTCTTTCTTAAAATTTCAAAATGGTTTCTAAAATTATCCTGGGTTTGGGACAAAGGATAACAATTCTTATTCTGCATTTTTTGGAAAAATGGAACTCCACTGCCTTCTGTTTCAGATCCTTTTTATCAGCCTAGTACTCATGCTCAGGTTTTATCATTTTTTTAAGATTTTATTTTATTTATTCATGAGAGATACAGAGAGATGCAGAGACACCGGCAGAGGGAGAAGGAGGCTCCCTGTGGGGAGCCTGATGTGGGACTCAATCCCAGGACCCCGGGATCATGACCTGAGCCAAAGGCAGACACTCAACCACTGAACCACTCAGGCATCCCTGGTTTTATCATGTTTTATTACCATGTTTTATTACCATGTTTGCTGTTCTGGGGTTCACTGGTCAGAGAAGGTTGACTCCCTTCTACACCCCCCTGTAGGAAGAACCAAAGTCTCCTTCCCTGGTAGCCACTCCTGGAATAGGGGCAGGCGGTTCTCTGTGGGGCTCCCCCAGGTGAGGAGACATAGAATGAGCTCTATCTTTCTTCAACATCTCAAAGGGAAGAGCTCTGGAACCCCTCAAGCAAGGTTCTTTCTGGTTCCAGGTGAGGGTTTCCCCATTTCCCAGGTCTTCTCCCTCCAGGTGTGTTGGAGCTGGGCCTCAAAGGTATAAGGGTGGTCAGGACTCGGATCTGGACCATGGCTCTGGCAGGGGATTGGTCTGATTTGCTGGTCAATCTCGAGTCAATGAGATTAGGTGGAGGAGGACTAATGGGACCTTGCTTTGGGTCCGCTGCCTAAACCCTGGATAGTCACAAAGTGACCTGACATTTGCTTTCATTTGCTGTGCATTTATTTCCCTATAGGGCTTCACATGGCGTAGTCTTTTCATTCAGTCATGTATTCAACAACTTCATTGAAGGCCAACCACACACCAGGCACTGGAGATGAGGCAGTGTTAGTGAACACCACAGACTATGAGC
Organism: Canis lupus dingo; assembly: GCF_003254725.2. Taxonomy (NCBI): domain Eukaryota; kingdom Metazoa; phylum Chordata; class Mammalia; order Carnivora; family Canidae; genus Canis; species Canis lupus. The sequence goes on from NC_064260.1 coordinate 6,938,349, forward strand.
CCTGGCTGTGCACCTCATGTTTGAGAGGAGAGAGCAACCAAAAAAACCTCACAATAAATAAGAAAAATACACGTTAGATGGTGAGAAACTTAAAGACAAAACAATAAATGAGAAATGAAATGTTAAAATGTAGTAGGAGATGACATTTTAGATTGGGTTTCTCGAAGGAAAGATGTTGAGTAAAGAACGGAGGAAGAAAAGGAAGTGTCCGAGAAGATGTCTAGGGAAAGATAGTTTCAGTCAAAGAAAACAGCAAGTGCAAACGTGCCTGGGGTATTTTTGAGAAACAGCAGAGAGGCCAGTGTGGCCATCCAGAGCTAAGAAAACAGAGGGGAGAATGGTAGGAAATGAAGTTGAAGATGTAGCATGAGGCTGGATAGTGCTAGGTGCCAGGAACTAGGCTAGTTCAGTGGAAGTGCTACGCTATCCATATGGAGTGAGGTAGGGAGTCGCTGGAGAGCTCCAAGCAGGCAAGTGACACGACCTGGCTTGCAAAGAACAGAATGTCTCTAGCTGCTGGTTTAAGAGCACAGGGAAGGGGAGAGAAGGGAGACCTTGCAAGAATGCAGGAGAGACACAAAGGTGGCATGAGCAGGGCGGGGGCAGTGGGAGCTGTGAGAATTTGGTAAGAATTATAGAGAGAAGAGCGTTGTCACGGGCAAGGCTGTATTGCACTTAATGTGTAATGCCCTCCGCTAAGCTTGTGTTGGTCTAGCAGCCATCTGATCGTGCGCAGCTCTCACAGACTGAAGGGAACACTTGCCGCTCCTTACCCGCTCAGCTCCCTACAGTGACACTTCTTGCTGGATAGTATGAAGCCACTTCTCTTTCCTTCGATTGAAACTGTAATCAGTTTGCACCCCTCTCTCCAATTCTATCTTTGCTTATTGTGGGCACCACAGCTCCTGTCATGCCCACCGTATCTCTACGTCCACTTCCTGCTTCACTGCATTTTGGGGAGTGGAAGAGCCAAATGAGAACAGGAAGAGAGAAGCAAATGGAGGCAGCTGGGTTGGTGTTGGCTGGGAGCTACCGAGGGCAGGTGATATGCAGGTATGCAGAGGTCTGGTCCTGGTCCTCTGGGCACTGGTCACTCTCAGTATCCTGGAAATCAGTTCTGGAGACAGATATATCAGTCACTATTCCTAGGCTCCAGAGCACTGTCATTGTGCGTCATCTAGGAAACTTCTCATAAAATTATTTTCGTAGAAGTTGTACCTGGGGGAGGGAGAAGCATCTAGTAACCTCTGTCACTGCTAGTCACTCTAGTAACTGGATATAACTGCCGTCTCTTTCAGTCACACGTTTTTCCACTGGACAACACTTTAAGACTCGACAGACACATGGAAGAGTTTCTCAGACATTGAAAAACAATAGCAGATTTTCTCTGAACATATAATCCATAAAGATATTAAATCCATAGGCATATGCTGCCCCAGATACATGTGACCATGTGTGCTCAATGCCCATCTTTTCCACAATGGCATCTCAGAAGTCCTAGGGACAAAATGTAAAAAATTGTGCCACCCAATGCTAAGATGTGGAGAGCTGAAAGGCAAGAAAAATGATAATATCTAAGTCGTGGTTTCTTCAGTAACTTTGTCTTTTCTGCAATTGATGGTGCATATGAACGTGAAGAATTTCCAGATGTAATATCTCACCCAATAATAACAACCAGCCGGGATAGGGAGACAAGGGTGAGGTTTTCACTTTGGTTGGTCTCAGCATTTCAGCTGGAGAATATTCACCCATGGAGGACTGTGAACCAGAGGGGTTCTCATTTCCACCTCTGAAAACGTGGGTCTGCTAAAACTTAACAACTTTAACAATCTTAAAAATTAGAACATTAAATAGCACAATTATCAGGAAAAATGGTCTATGAATATTATCATTTCTGGTGGTTAAGGGGTTTCTGAGCAAAGAGGACTGGCACCTGGGTTAGAGAGTGGTTAACAGCCACTCTAAAGATAGAGACATCTGGGAAGATGTAGTCCCTTCTCCTCTGGAGACATCCGTTTACATGCAGGGGTGTGAGTCTTTTGCCCCCTCTCCTCAGATAGGGTTTCGTTATATTCCAGAACAAAGGTCTCTCTTCCTTTCTCGGAAGAGGAGGAGAGCCAGATGTGCCAGTCACTCCTATATAAGCACCGAGATTCATAATTTTGGGGTTTCTCTCCTTGGCACAAACCCCTGCCTGTACAGGGAATATCTGGCTCCCATCACTTCATCCCAAGAGGAAATGATGCTGAGATTGCATGGAAATCAGTCTGTTCTCTCATCCAAAGACCTCATGTTTTCTGTCATAATAAATAAATACAAGTGGATGTATGACTTAACAATGAAAGGACAGTTGGCTGTGATGGCAACACTACTCACTATTAAAGGATGCGTTATGATGACCCCCAATCATTCCACTCCCCTCTGCAGAGATCACACATCCCTGCCTGCCGTGTGACCTGCTCATGCTACCCATGGCAATGTTAGAAACACCTACCTCATACACTTTGGACTTGACCATGTGATATGTAATATGCTCTGGCCAACTAAATGTGATGTCCACTTCCGAGCAAGAAGTTTTAAGAGTTATCATGAGTTTACACCAGCCTTTTGCTCCTGTTCCCTCTCCCCCAACAACAGCATTTCCAGCTCTACTAGAGCTGTGCCATCAGGCTATACCTCAGAGGGAAGAATATACATGCAGCCCAACCCACAAAGGGAAGGAGAGCTGTAGCTAACCTACAGCCCAGATGTGGATGTGACGCGAAGGAGAAATAAATATTTGTAGGAAAAGCCACGAGGTTGTGAAGATGCTTGTTTCATAGTCTACCTAAGAAAAGAAAATTGTGTGGATATTTGTTTTACAACATAATCAGCCAAAGCAGATTGACGTAGCTGCACACCAGCCTCCACTCTGCCTCTCGTCTGAATTGAACCCACTGCTCAGTGGAAGGCGGCATATCCTGATTCTTCGGCACCAACCAGCACTTGGCATTTCCCTTAACTGACCTTCTTTAAAAGAAAAGTCTTCTGTTTCATGAGTGGGGAGGAGGTTTCGGCACCAATATGAACTTGTGGAGTGGCAAGGATCTAAGAGATTTTCTTCTCTCCTGTGTTCCATTCAAACCATCCCAATCAACCAAGTCCTCTACTTTTTCTTTTTTGTACTTGCTGGTTTCTCTCTTTCACTGAAATTCCAAGTTCTTTATGAACACTTTCCCCTAGGAACTGTCAACTCTCAGGTCAAATTTCTCCCGGTAGTTATCAAGTCAGGATATGTATTGTATCCTTCCCACTCAATATTTCCCACAAAGAACACATTCTTTGCTAACAAGGGAGAAGACTGCAGTGGCTGCAGTGCAGTGTTGCTGGGAAGGGCTCATAGTTAATTTCTGGCATTTACTAATTTTTAAAAAAGATTTTATTTATTTATTCATGGAGACAGAGAGAGAGAGAGAGAGGCAGAGACAGAGGCAGAGGGAGAAGCAGGGCCGACGTGGGACTCGATCCCGGGACTCCAGGATCACACCCTGGGCTGAAGATGGCGCTAAATTGCTGAGCCATCGGGTTGCCCTAAATTTTTATGTCAAAATATAGAAAACCCGGGGAAACAGGCTCTTGTACCATCCAAAGTCTACATTCCCTGCTTAGATCTGCTGTCTTGAGTCTTTTTCAATCTCTTAGCTGGCAAACAGAAAGTCCCCTTTAGGGCACTAACACAATTACAAAATTGGAGTTTAACAGACTTAAACTGGGTCCTCCTGGAGGCATTTACACTTTAGAATAAGAGCAGTCTCAGATCATAGCAGCGGGGACAGGGAGACAGTAGGAGTCAGAAGACCTGCCAGGAGAGGTTAGTGTCTTGTCTCTTTGCACTGTCTGCCATGGCCAGGAGGACCATGACAAACCAGAGCCAGAGTGTGTCAGCGATTGCTCACTTTAAGCCAAAGAGCCTAAAGGACCTCAAATTTACCGACCTAATGAAATAGGTCCCTGCTTCATTTTCCCTATCCAGGAGCTAACAGTTTAAGGAACAATAGGGCAGAACTTCCACATGATTTTAATGGTGGCACACTGAGCAAATGGGATAACATATGCTGGTACAAATCAATTCAGTGAATCCACATCATGTGCAAGACCCACAGGGATGCTTTTAGGGTTGTAAATACCTAGGAAAAAAAGAGTTGCATTGAAAGGGTTGTGATGGGAGAGACAGATGGTTCCCAGATGTGGAACAAGCAGAAGGGCAGAGGGAGGTAGAGAAGTGTGAGTTCAAGTCTGAATCTGCCGCTTTCCAGCTCTGGGATCTTGAGCAAGTTACTTAATCTACTCAAATGTCACTTGTAAATGAGGATTATGATGGTCTCTACTCCATAGTGCTGTCAGTGGATTTAGGTAGGAAAACATATGGAAAGTACTAGACCTGTGGCACCTACAGGACCAAAAGAGACTCAGAGCTCAGTATCAAGGAAGGTGTGCAGGGGGCACCTGGGTGGCTCAGTGGTGGAGCGTCTGCCTTCGGCCCAGGGCGTGATACCGGGGGCCTGGGATTGAGTCTCACATCAAGCTCTCTGTGGCGAGCCTGCTTCTCCCTCCACCTATGTCTCTGCCTCATGAATAAGTAAATAAAATCTTTTTTTTTTAAAAAAAGGAAGGTGTGCCAAGTTCAGGAAATGAGGGTCACTCCAGCCAGGGCTTTAAAGAAAGTACTAACGCTTGGCTAAGCATTTACCACCCAGCCACTTTCTGCTTTACATTTTTTTTTTTTTAATTTTGGCAAACTTCCAGACTTACAGAAAAGTTGTGGGAATATTACAATGAATCCCTAATATAGTGCACACAGATTCTCCAAATGGTACTCTTCGGCTATATCTGTTTTTCCTTTCTCTCTCTGTGCCTGTGTGTGTGCACACACACATCATGCATACATACATATATAATTTATATAATTGTGCATATTGATATGTGTGCATGTCTAATTTTTTCTGAACCATTGAAAAGTAATCTGTAGACTCTTTACTCCTGAATACTTTGGTGTGTATTTCCTAAAAGCAAGAAATTATTTTATGTAACTACAGTATATTTATAAAAATCAGGAAATTAACATTGACACTCTTCTAGTATCTAATCGATAGACTAATCAGATTAGGCCCATTTTTCAATAATGTAATTTAGAGGAAACAAAAGCCCAAGATCCCATGTTACATGTTGCATTCAGTTGTCTTTCTTTGTATTTCACGACACTGATAATCTTCCAGGGTACAGACTGGTGATTTTGTAGAATATCTCTCACCTTAAAATTTGTCTAATGTGCCTTGTGATCAGTTTCAGGCTCTGCTTTTTGGGCTAGAACACCACAGAAGGGGCGCTGAATTCCGCATGTACCCTCTCCTGTGCACCTGCTAGCACTACTCCACCTCTGATGTTGTTAACTTTGATTATTTAGTCAAGGTGATGTTTGCCAGGTTTCTCTACTGTAAAACTATTTGATCCCTTGTAATTAATAAATACCTTGTGGATACTGTGAGATTATGTAAACAGACCATATTATTCCTTAAACTTTCACTTTTTTAGCATGAATTCATTATTTTTTGCCTCAATCAGTTATGCTGATGGTCCTAGCCCTTTTCTTAACAGAGTTTTTGAATTGTCTTTTTTTTTTTTTTTTTTAGATTTTATTTGACACAGAGAGAGCTCACGCAGGAGAGGGCACAAGCAGGGTGACTAGGGGGCAGGGAGGGAGAGAAGGAGAAGCAGGCTCCCCGCTGAGCAGGGGTTTATCCTAGGACCCTGGGATTATGACCTGGGCCGAAGTAGATGCTTCATCGACTCAGCTGCCCAGGCGCCCCTGAATTCTGTCTTTGAGGACTATTTTCCACCGCAATGAATTTTATTATGAGGCTCACTAATGCTGCTACACTATGAAGCATCTTTCCAAAATGTTAGCTCCTGCCTGGTGTCAGCTGGTTGCAAAGACTTTAATTCAGGAAAGGTGAGCACCAACACTGGAAGTGCCTTTTACTTGCCAGAAAGTGGATAAAAATTAAATTCTTCTTGAATTTAATTATAGTAGTCATTTTACATTTGGTTTCAACATAGGATTGTTCTTTCTTTCTTTCTTCTTTCTTTCTTTCTTTCTTTCTTTCTTTCTTTCTTTCTTTCTTTCTTTCTTTCTTTCCTTTCTTTCTTTCTTTCTTTCTTCTTTCTTTCTTTCTTTCTTTCTTTCTTTCTGCCTTCCTGCCTTCTTTTCATTCATTTCATAAGAAACTCATTCTTACTGTGGAAAATATGAAAGCAATCAAAAGCAGAAAACAGGAAACAAAAGACACCCATAACCTAGAATCGCATGCTGTAAAGCATTATTTTATATAGCTACATTATAATTATAAAAATTAGGAAATTCCCATTGCTCATTTTGTTAACTGTCTGATCTTGCTCTTTGAGTGCTTATCTGGGGAAGCTTGGTATTACTTTTTACATAAGTACTGGAGTTCTATGCACCCTAAAATATTAAACTTTTGTCCAACATGCTTATTGCAAATATTTTCCTAGTGTATCATTTGCCTTTTAATTTTGTGTATTTGGATATGAATGGAGAATCTCCAATTTTATGTAGTCCAGCTTTTTCTTCCTGACCCCTTCTCAATTTGCTATATTCTTTGCCATCACTTTTTCCCTTTTACTTTATCTGAAGACACATTGTACATATAATTTTACAATCCAATTTTTCAACGAAAGTAAGCATTTCCAATGTCGTTAAAAAATTCTTTTCCCAAATAAATCTTAATGGGTGCCCTTTAGAAATGTGATGTAATTCAGTTCATTGTGCTTTATTTTAAACCCTCAAGTGGTTTATATCTCTGCTCTCTGATAATGGTAGCACTAATCTCTTTACATGAACACAAAGTATTTTCTGCATTTTCTTTTATTTCTTTAGGAAATATAATGGCCTGAATGAGCGTGGCTGAGTCGAAGGCTATAAGATCCATATTGCCAAGTGATCTTACACAAAAGGCCTTATACGGATTTATACACCAAGTAGCAATCCATGCAAGTGAAACTCAGCAACATTGATTATTTTCACTGATTATTATGGTTCTTGACTGTACATCTTCAACCTTCAACCTTCACTCCTATTGTTCTTTTGTTAACTGACCTTGCTCTTTGAGTGTTTATCTGCAGAAGCTTAGTATTTTTTTTTTTACTTAATTATGAGTTCTATGTACCCTAAAATATTAAGCTTTTGTCCAACATGCCTGTTGCAACAAGTATTTTCCCAATGTATTATTTGCTTTTTAATTTTGTGTACTTGGATATGACTGGAAGATCTCCAATTTTATGTAGTCAAACTTTTTCTTCCTGCCTCCTTCTCACATGTTATCTTAGGAAGCTTTGCATTCTCTCATCTTGCACCCAACTAGCTGCTGTGGCATCTTGGCTCTCAAGTCCATCTGTGACTTTTTTGGGAACATGTGAATAGTATCACTTTCTTCCTTGCTGATACCTGCTGCCTCTGGTCATGTAGCAGAATTTCCATGTGCTAGAATTTATTCTTATTCTGAAGTTCCATAAATCTATTGTTGTTCATAGTCAAGACCACTTTCTATTCACTACTGTACTTTTGACTATGGTAACGTTAACCTTACTTCATTCTTTCTCCTTTGTCCCCTAATTGTTTCTCTTCTGGCCTCCTTATTCTTTCAGAATACTTTAGGATAATTTTATTAATATAAGTTAATCAAAATTCTTAATTAATAGGAAAATGGAGTATATTTTGATTATAACACTGTACCCTATAAATGAATTACTAGGAAACATATCCTTAACTTTGCAATATCCAGTTTTCTCCTGAAAGAACATGCAATGTCTATGGATTAATTTAAATCTTTTGTTTCTTAGTAAAGCTTTGCAGTTTTATTTACATATTTTTTGCACTTAATAATTACATATGGATATTTTGTTTTCATTACCACTGTGAATAGGATGCTTTTTAAATTACTTTTAAATTTTATATTCTGAATATTAATTTTGTGAACCATCTTATTCAATTAACTAGCTATTTCTCTTCCATTTTACAAGCATACCATCATATCCCTAAAAATATTTACCATTTTTTTTCTAAACCTCACAATAGCCATCCATGTTGCTCTTGTTCTATATCTCCTTTCATTAGCCAGAACTCCAGATCAATGTTAAATAATCACTAAAAATGGTGGTCAATTTTATATTGTTTCTGACAGTGACAGAAATATATTTAACAAAGCAGGACACTGCCCATTAGTTTTAAATAGCTATTAATTTCCATTTTATATTATCTGGACGAATATATGCTCTAGTAAGTCATTTTACTGTGAAAAATGGCAATCATGGTCATCAAACATAAAATATGATAACACATTTTCATGACACTGTGGTAGCCCTAAAAATGTAAGTCAGATTTCTGACTGTTAGAGATGGGCCCAGCCCTGTGCTCTGGAACCCATGACCTGTCACAGGCGACTCCTGCCAAGGGCTGGGTGTGGCAGGGAAGCCATGGTGGTCCCATTCCCAGGAATGGGAAGGACCTGGACAGCCTTGCTCCATCTCTCAGACCTACAAGCTCCCTTCCCATCTCCCCTTCCAAGGGCTTCTCCTAACCAATCCCCTGCATGGCTAATGCCATCTTGTACCTGCTGCTCAGAGGACCTGAAGTAACACAGATATTAATAGTTTTTGTCTGTGAATAGAAAATTCAGGGTGCTTTACTGTCCTTTCAGATCTGCTAATTGAGTAACAATGTGATTTCAAAATCTATTATCTCAGTAAGATAAAAATGTAAAGCATGTGGTCAATTCATAGCATTGAGCTTGGAGGGCATTTAAATTTCACAAAACCCCTTTCTTCGACAGTTTCATTTGGTCCTCACCATCACAACATCAGTGTCAGGGCAGTAATTCTGTTCTCATTTTATAGGGAATGCCAGACAATAGAAGTCTCATAAAGTTTAAGTGACCTGAACAACTACAGAAATAAGGAAAAAGTTAGAGCCACAGCTTATGTCTTTTTAATTTTTATTCAAAACTCTTTCCATTTTAACTCCAATGTTCCTTAAATTCATATAGAACATACTATCATTATTATTTGATTTATAGAAGAAAATATGGAGTTTAATGACATTTTGACTTTTCAGGCAGGTATCTAAAAATAATCTAATAATTCATATCAACTCTTCAACTACTAATCATGTATCCTGTGTATTCTATGTTGCAGAAATCTCACAGAAGATTTTCTCCTATTGGGATTTTTTTTTAAGATTTTATTTATTTATTTATTTATTTATTTATTTATTTATTTATTTATGAGAGAGAGAGAGGCAGAGACACAGGCAGAGGGAGAAGCAGGCTCCATGCAGGGAGCCCGACGTGGGACTTGATCCCGGATCCCCAGGATCAGGCCCTGGGCTGAAGGTGGCGTTAAACCGCTGAGCCACCCGGGCTGCCCTACTATTATGATTTTTAACCAGCCTTTTTTTTTTTTTTTTTTTGGTCACATGAATGATTTCACATTAGCTTATAAAAAAGTTCCTCACATTCTAGAAATAACAATGTTATGTTTGGGATATGTACCTACATTAGTACATAGTTCTAGACTTCTGATTTATTCATTCTATAGTATTTCATTGCTGTATATTCCAAAATTTATTTATTTACTCTCCTAAAAATAAGCATTTAGATTGTTTCCATTTTTTTTCTTTTGCAATATGTCACTCACTTACCCACAACCCATGACAAAATGAGAGGTTCCTGAGAGTGAATACAGGCGTGGGTTTGCTAGTACAGTAAGACAACTCATCCTCCACTTTCCCGGCGGGCGGGGGGGGGGGGGGTCATAATGCTTGCCCCAGGGGCAGAACCCAATCATTGTCCCAAATCAGTGTTCTTCATGTTTCTACGTTCTTGCCAATACTTGCAATGGTCAGCCTCCTTTTTTGTGTTTAACCTGATGGTCATGAAACTGTATATCACTATGGGTTTAATTTATATTTCTCTTATTACTAGTCCTTAAGACTTTATTCCCCAGTCAGGGTTTTGACTGTTAGAATGAGGCCAGTCATGCTTTCGTATCTCTGTAAGTCCCTGGACCCTCTGCCCTGCACTGCCAGGCCCTGGACCAATCTCTAATGTCACAGGCCCAGCCTTTATTCACCTTCATCCTTTCCCGAACTTTCACTAGAGGTGTTTACCTGCCATCAATTTAATCTTGTCATTTCTTTGCTTAAAACACTTAACTGTCCCCCCCTGCCTATAAGATCACATCCAAACTTGCCAGTCCAGAAAACTTACTCTTCACTGGCTGGTCTCATTCCTCTTCTTTCCAGAATTATCCCAGCCACTCCCATTCACATGCCATGCTGCATCCTGCTCTTCAGGGTTTCTAGAAATATTTCATACCAGTGTCCCTTTTTCATATGATGTTGTCTCTACCTGATATGCTTTCTTTTCCTTTCCCTGGAGACCCCCCACTATTCACCACATTTAATGCCACATCTCCTACCTCAGACAGATTGTTGGTGCCCCTCTGAACTCCCAGACATTTGTTTTTTAGCTATAAAGCACAGAATCACATTATACTGTGCTAATTTGTACATCTGAGCCTTGCTAGGCCTTGAGCTCAGAGATCCACAGATAATGTCCTGGTGATATATGCTGCTGGCAGAGGCTTGGGAAACACTGGGTGACAAACACATGATGTTTTACATTATATGGGGTTCAATATTCTTTGGAAGAGCAAATATATCTATTCATTCATTCTATGTGCCTTTTCTAGGCACTAGTAGCACAACAGTGGATAAAACAGTTGAAATGTCTTTTTCTACTATCTTGGAGCTTATATTTAGACTGAGAAGAGAGATGATGAACAAAAATGAATGAGTGTAGGGGAAAGTGATGTGAGCTGTGGGGAAAATCAGGATCAGACATGGGATGAGCAATGGGATCACTGGGAGGTAGGAAATTGTGCTGAATCATAGGAGGGATGACAGGACAAAATGGATGTAAAGGAGGGAGAGGAGGAGATATGTGGATATCTGGGGGAAGAAATTTCCAGGCAGAGGAATAGCAAAAGCCAAAGCTTAAGGGTGCTTTTGTGGCTCAGTCAGTTAAGCGTCTGCCTTCACTTTAGGTCATGATATCAGGGTCCTGGAATTGAGCCTGAAGGCTGGATCCCTGCTCAGTGAGGAGTCTCCTTATCCCTCTTCCTCTGCCTCTTGCCTGGCTTGTGCACTCTCTCTCTCATTCACTCTATCAAATAAACAAATAAAATCTTTTAAAAAATGCCAAAGCCTACAGGAAGGGACATGCCTAGCACAATGGAGGAAAGCAGGAGCAGAGACTGGGGAGGGACGTGGAGATGTGGACGGGGAGGGAAGGAGTGAGGCCACCTACATAACATCTCCTACGTCCTTTGATTTTTGCTCCTAAGAGATAGGAAGCCATTGAAACGATTTGAGCAGAGGTTTTAATGGGCTCTTTCACAGTGTGAAGTGACCAAGAGAAAAAGCAAGAAGACAAATTAGGAGTTTTTGCAATAATTCTAGTGAGAAATGTTGGTGATTTGGACTCGGATGGTGGTGAGAAGTTGTTGCTGGATTCTAGATGCGCATCAAAGATAGAAGAAAAGGATCTGCTGCCAGATTGGCTGTGAAATGTGAGTGAAAGAGAAGGAGGACACCATTGTTTGACTTGAGCCAACTGGGAAGATAGACTTGCCATGAACTGAGATAGGGAAGGGGTGGAGCAGGGCCTGGGGAAAAAAACAGGAGTTCAGTTTTGGAGATTTTATGTTTCAAATGTTTATGAGACATCCAGGTGAAGAAAGCAATACAAGTGTGGCATTCAAAGGAGAGACATGGAATGAAAACACAAATTCACAAGTCATCAGTAAACAGGTGAAATTGAAAGTCTTCAGAATAGACGGAACCCCCAGGGCAGTGAGAATAGAGAAGACAGGAGGCCAAAGAGGCCTGCATCCCAGAGTGCAGGAAAAAGAAGAACCTGCTAAGGGAACACAGGAGTCAGGATGGCCGTGAAGGTCATTATGTGGCCAAGGGAAGATAAACCACAGGTCACAAAGCTCACACAAAACAGGTTTCCAGATTAATTCCATAAACTGAAGCATCTGTGCAAGTTGCCCCCTACTGAACTTGGCTTTTTATATAAGATAAACAATTTCTCCAGACTAATTCAGTGGTAGCAGCAGAAGAAAATATTATTAAAGGATCTGACCTTGCAAGTGTCTTGTGAGGTTCTTCAAAGTACTTCAACCATTGTCTTCAATGTCCACATTTTGAAAATAGCTGATCCTACATTAAAAATGGCTCAAATGCAATCTCTTCGGACACAAAGTATCTTCGAGAAATGAATATTCTACTTTTGCAAGACATGCAAGATACAGAGATAGAACTAGATTTTATTGGAAGGAAAGGTGACTCAGTTTATGACTGTGGCATCTGACTTTCAGAGTGAAAACCCAGATTGTCCAGCTGGGTGCAAAATAAAACTGGACCATTTTATTGCACTATACATAAAAATAAACTCAAAATGGATTGAAGACCTGAATGTGAGACCTGAAACCATAAAAACCCTAGAAGAAAGCATAGGCAGTAATGTCCGTGACATTGGTTGAAGGAACATTTTTCTAGATGTGTCTTCTGAGGCGAAGGAAACAAAAGCAAAAATAAACTATTGGGTCTACATCAAAATAAAGCTTCTGCACAACAAAGGAAACAACAAAACTAAAAGGCAATCTATGGAATAGAAGATATTTGCAAATTACATATCCAGTACAAGGTTAGCATCCGAAATATATAAAGAACTTACACAACTCAACACCAAAAAACAAATGATCCAATTAAGAATGGACAGAAGACATGAACAGACATTTCTCCAAAGAAGACATACGCATGGTCAACACACATGAAAAGATGCTCAACATTACTCATGATCAGAGAAATACAGATCAAAATCCACATGAGGTCAGAATGGCTAAAACCAAAAGCATAACAAGTGTTGGCAAGGATGTGGAGAAAAAGGAACCCTTGTGCACTGTTGGTGGGAATGCCAATGAATGTAGCCGACGTGAAAAATAGGATGGAGGGTCCTCAAAAATTAATATCAGAATTACCACATGATCTGGTATGTCCACTACTGGGTATTTACCCAAAGAACACAAAAACACTAATTCAAAAAGATATATGTTACCCCTATGTTTTTTGCATCATCATTTATAATAGCCAAATTATGAAAGCAACTCAAGTAGCCATCAATAGAAGAATGGATAAAGATTTGGTACACACACACACACACACACACTGAAATATTAGCCACAAAAAGGAATGAAATCTTGTCATTTGCTAAGACATGGATGGACCTAGATGTTATAATGCTAAGTGAAATAAGTCAGTCAGAGATAGACGAATACCATATGATCACATTCATATGTGGAATTTAAGAAAAACAAATGAGCAAAGAAGAAAGAGACAAAAACAAAAAGTGACTTAAAAATAGAGAAGAAACTGATTGTTACAGGGAGCGGGGAGGTCAGTGGGGTATGCATGAAATAGGTGAAGATGAGGAGTACACTTACGGTGATGAGGACTGAGTAATGTATAGAATTGTTGAATCACTCTATTGTCCTAGAATTAAAATAAAATTTAAAAACTAAAGAGAAAAAAAGCCCAGATTATCCAAAATGACTAGGCCTACTTCCTCTAGAGTTATAGTGAGCTACTTCTGTGGGTTTCCTAGGGAGTTCTGAAAGATACTGAAGCCTGCTTTGCACCCACAGAAATTTTGACCTAATTTTTCTGTGAATCTAATTGCCACGAGGCTTGAGAAACATGGCCCAGAGTGAGCTTTATAAGCCTGAATGACATGAATTTCCCACAGACATTGTTAAAATACACATTCTGATTCAGTAGGTCTGGGTGGGGGCCTGAACTCAGCATTGCTATCAGTTTCCCAAGTGAGCACATGATCTAGTCCACGGACCACACTTTGAGAAGCAAGAATCTACACTACATAATCATTCCACAAAAGTCAACTAACATTACTATCTATGATAAAAAAAAAATGTGGTCAACTCAAATATTGAAAGCTAGTTAGTTCTTCAGATATTTTGTTTAGGAGGCACTGACTGAGCAGTTACTATACATGAGGCTTGGCATTAGGGCCTTCAAGAGACACAGATGGTAAGAGGGAAAAAAGTTATGATTCTAACCAATGTTAGGAAGGTTAAATAGGCTTTAAGTCAAGTATCTTCTCTGATTGAGTGGCACATGTGTCATCCTTGGCCTAAAGAGATCAAAATATAAAATAACCTTGGAAAATCAGCATCAGAAACCACAAAATCCCCCCAAACCTCTAATGTTGTACCATGTACCATTACACATGAGATGGGACCCTGGCAACCACCTCTCTAAAGTCCCTGAGCTTTAAAGCACAGGTAATTAACAGATAACTACGTTATTTGATAAGGGACCTGTCAAACCATGTTAAAAGTGCTCTCAGGGGCAGCCCGGGTTGGCTCAGTGGCTTAGCACTGCCTTTGGCCCAGGGCCTGGTCCTGGAGACCCAGGGTCGAGTCCCACGTCAGGCTCCCTGCGTGGAGCCTGCTTCTCCCTCTGCCTGTGTCTCTACCTCTCTCTCTGTTTCTCATGAATAAATAAATAAAATCATTAAAAAAAAATAAAAGTGCTCTCAGGCCTTAGAAAACAGATTTGTTCAGGACATGTCAGCAAGCGCACAGTGGGCACCAAATGTTGCACCCACATGTCCCTTTAGAGTAATAGGATCTAACCATGAATATATATGTCTCAGGGCTTCCTTCTGTGACACCAGCTACACCTGATTATGCGCAGTGAAGCCTGTGAATTTCTGGCCCAGTTCTGCTCATTTTTAGAGCCAAGATACATCTTATTTTCTTGTTTGGAAAAAGCAACCTGAACTCTAGAGGAGTCAAGAACAGGCTCTCAAGGTGACCATGTGCCACTGCATGAGGAAGAACCAGGACCTGATTCCTCTCCTGTTGCCTCATATCACGTTGCCGCATGGGAACAAAATTCACCCTGTGATCTAAATATACCTGAAGTTGAATGGTCCAGCATTGTAATATTGATTTTTTTAAGTTAAAAATACAAGATGAACTATCAGTTTTCACCTGCAAAATTCTGTTCCTAAAGCTTCAAAATCCTTTTTGACGCAGATTGTTGGTCATTTGTACAGGTCTCTTCCAAAGGGGAATGTAAAATGCCTCCTAACACCTAAGTGATCTTCTGGCCCTCTCCCTCTGCACCACACAAACCTCGCCGCCTGTCTTTCCAGCTCAGAATTTCCTCTTCTTGGAAATTCTTTCCTCTCCAGCCCCACGGGGAGCAGGTGCTGGCAGCCCTAAATGACACCACTCCCAGGCCAGAGCTGACTGCCAGAGATGGACATGGCACCAAATGGGGCCAATTAATTGGCTGGTCAGTGACCAAAAAGAATTCCTTTCCTGTTGGTTCTAAGATACATGAGTGGTAGGTGTTAGTTCTGTGAGGTCATCCAAACCTCAGGCCACATAAGGCCATGAACAGGCAAAGGAATATAGTGCAAAAAGAGAAGTGGAGAGAAACCTAAGGCCCTTGTGATTTTGCAAGTGAATCTGTCATATGATTTTACAACACTGCTCCTCTACGACTTTCCCTTTTTTGAATTCGCTCAAATAGGTTTCTCTTCCTTGCAAGCAATGATTCTGGAGAGAATAAGACATACCTTCCTCTTTAGGACACCACAATTCATCTATAAATGGAAAGAAGTTGCAACTGATCTCATTAATTTGATACATTCAACTGTAATCCAACACCGACCTTATTTAACAGAATTCATGCATTTTGAGTACGAAGAAACATGTTTCTTATTTCTTATCAGCATTCCCAGGGAAAGACTTCATTTAGCTGGAGCCAAGAATATATCTTACATATCTAACTGAGGCTTAATTATAATTTATGGTCTTGGGTTCAGGATCAGAATTCAAGCATAAATTGCCTATGAAGCAAAATATGGAGAGAAGATAAAAGTGAGTCTTTAATTTTTTTCTAGTATAGTGTAATTGGTAATAAGCTGCTATTGTTAAAGAAAGTATGCATGGTCTAGGGCTGGGAAAGTGTAATCAGAGGACTTATTGAAGTGGCATCTAATTCCACTTGTGACAAGGTCCTAAATAATATTCCCTTTAGGGTTAGTCCAAGAGTGCTTTAAGATTGCACAGCATTTGTCCCTCCACCAAAGAAAGGCAAGCAGGACATGTACTAGGAGACTGCTACCTCTGGATAGTCAAAACATCTGGAGAACAGTACAAGGCAACATCTGGAGCTTACTGTGGCACAGGAGAAATAGAAAAAGCCAACAGTGCTGACAACTAAGCAGGGTGGGCTGCCTACTGCCACAGCTGAGAAGGTTTTAAAAACCTGTTTCATGTCACAGCCTCAAATTTCCTCTCATAAAACCCAGATCACACAAAATGGCATTCAGACCCATATGACTTCCAAGTCCGGCAACAGAGGGCCCAAGTCTACTGCCATAAGACACTGGATAAAGGTCTCTCCTTTGTGGGGGTCAGGCAATTTGAAGAATCATGGTGGTCTCTCTGCCCCCTCTTCTGCCTGGATCTTCACACATTGTCATTACATGGTCATGATTACACATTACATTACATGATTACACATTGACCATTACATGGTCATTCTGCCATGACCAGAACAAAGCTATTGAGGAAAGCCTTCAAGATCCTGACCATCAAAGGATAGATTTGTTTTCTAATATTCATGAACCATTTACAAAAACTAGTTATACACGGACCACAAAGAAAAACTAGGTAAATTACAAGCTATGGAAAGAATATGGATGACATGCTCTGACCATGAAGCAACTAGGCTAGATATTAATAATGCAAATTTGAAGTTTAAAAATACCTTAACCAATTTAAAACTAAGAACCTAAATAGCTTCTTGGTTAAAAGGAATTTTAAATAGCAATTATAGCCTTTAGAAATTAATGATGATGGGAAGGCAACAGAAGGAACACAAGCAAAACTATACTCAAAAGGAGAACCTATGGCATTAAATAGGACCTCAGCCCAGCCAGCACTCACTGGCTCAGCCATTTGAAGGTTCAAACACGCAAACACTTCTGTATAGGATGGCAAATACCACCACTCTTTCTCCTAGAAACACTAACCCTTCCAATTGTAATAGGTCAGATCCTATACAGAACTAGTAACTAGTACTATATACTTAACTTCTTTGCTATGAAATAAGACAGAAAGTAAATAAAGGAAATGAGACTTAAGTCCTTACATTTTTTTTCAAAATTAGAAAAACAAAACAAAACAAAACAAAAGCAGAGTATTACCGATCTTGTTCATTTACTTCATTCTTTAATTTTACATATATATGCACATAAACATGAAAAAACAGAAAAAAATATTTGAGAAACTAAAAAGGAACTGTAAAATTTAGAAATATATATATGAAAAACTAGAGAAATATATACATGTGCGCACACCTATACACACACACACACACACACAAGTACACACACATTTAGGAAGGAAAAACTAGAGAGAAAAAGTGAATAAGCAACATTAGTATTATGAAAGCAGATAATAACTACTATTGGTAGGGAATGCAGTTTTAAAGCATAAAAGAAAAATATTTAAAAGTCTAACATAATAAATTCCCATATCCTGATGAAGTGGTTAATTTTTCTAAAAATTTTACTTTTCTTCTAAAATTTATGAGAACTGTAAGTATGGAAGAAACTCAAGACACTTCTTTTTTAGAGAGAGAAAAGAGAGAGGGGGAGGGGGAAGGGCAGAGGAAGAGGGGGAGAACGAATCCTAAGCAGGCTCCACGCTCAGTGTGAAGCCCTACTCAGAGCTCGATCTCATGATCCTGTGATCATGACCTGAGCCAAAATCAACAGTCTGATGTTTAACCAACTGAGCCACCCAGGTACCCCTCAAAACAATTTCAAAAGTTTTTTTTGCAAAGACTTCCAGGGAAGATAGCAGAGTAGGAGGACCCTAGGCTCACTTTATGCCACAGATACAACTAGATAACACTCCCATCAGTATAAATAATCTAGAAAATAATGTGAAGATTGGCAGAACTAAAGATAGAAAAAAGGCCACACTGAAGACAGTAGGAGGGCAGAGAAGCATTTGGCAACTAACTGGACTGTGAGACAATCCTCAGGAGGGAGGGATGCCCTAGGCATGGAGGTGGGAGAGAAAAGACCCCCTATACTGGGCAGCCTGCGCAGGGGAGATGAATCCCTTTGAAGACATTTGGCTTTGAAAATCGGAGGGGTCGAATTTCTTGAGTACCTTCAACCAGCAGAACTAAAAGCCTGGAATTTTAAAAAATCAGCAGTCTCAACTCTGGAGAAAATGTAGGCAGAGGAAATGGAGTTCTCAACCTTAAAGACACACCACAACAAATAACCCATGAAATACAGCCTAAAACCAGCAGTTTGGAAGGCGCTTGGAGCACATGGGAGGGAGAGGTATTTACTGGTCTCAGACCATGTCCTGAAGGGATAGAGATCACTGGGGAACTCCCTCAGGAATAGAGGAACTGGAAGGTGCCGTTTCCTTCCCCTGCTCCCCAGTGCCTATGGGACTCTACCAAACTTCTTAGAGCTGCTACCCTTCCACTCCCCACCACCTCCTCAACCCAGTCCACCCAGGATGGATGCTCTCAGTCCTAGGGGTTCAGGGCCCTTTCTAAGAGGACCTGACATGTGCAAAGTTTGCTAGCACCACTGCCTTGCCACAGTGCCCTCCACTCTATGTTTCCACAGCGTCAGACAGGCTGCCCATGTCTCAGCACTGCAAGGTCCTTACCACAGAGGACCGGCAGCATGCAAAGCTTGCTAGCACCACCATCCCACCCTATGCTTCTGGTGGATTTGTCCTCTCCACCATGCTGTGGCCAGAGCCCAGACAGGCAGTGCCACAGCCTGGCAGTGTGCAAGCAGACCCTGCTCCTCTGACTACAAGCCCTGCCCACCAACGAAAACTTATCAGGGGACAACACAGGAAAAACAGTGTGTAGTTGGTGCTATTGCATTTCTGGTAAACACTAGTCTGACTCAACTCAAGCCCATGGCATCCCCAGACTGCCCACTAACATTATAGGGACCAAACACTGGCCATAGCAGGCAAAGAGAAGCATCGCACATGATTGGAAGGAAAAAAGTGACTCAGCCACAACAGCAGGGCACGTACATTACAAAATACCCCTAAAATGCCAGGTTCTAGTGAACAGGGAATGCCACACAGCAGGGCACTATGGGACCTCTTCATAAGGCCACTAGTTTCCAGTGCAGGAGAAACAGCTGTCTTTCCTAATACGGAGAAACACACAGAGTTAGACAAAATGAGGGGACAGAAAAATATGTCCCAAATGAAAGAACAGGACAAAATCACAGCAAGAGGCCTAAGTGAAATGGATTGATGTAAGTGAGGTGTTAAAATCCCCCATTGTTATTGTATTACTATTGATTACTTCTTTTATGCTTGCTATTAACTGCTTAAAGTATTTCGGTGCTCCCATGTTGGGTGCATAAATATTTACAATTGTTATATCTTTTGTTGGACTGTCCCCTTAATGATTACATGATGTCTTTCCTTGTCTCTCTCTTTTTTAAATTTTTTTTCTTTCCTTGTCTACCCGACAGATATTTTACAGCAATGATCATAAAGATACAATGATCATAAATATACTCACTGGACTTGAGAAAACAATGGGGGACATCAGTGAGACCCTCAACAATGAGATGTTTTAAAAAGAACCAATCAGGGATGAAGAATACAATAACTAAAATTAAAAATACACTACATAGAATAAATAGTGGGCTAGAAGAAGCAGAAGAACAAAGCAATGACCTGGGAAACAGAGTAATGGAAGGTAATCAAGCTAAAGAGGTGAGAGAAAGAGAAAAAAATAAGAGAATAGACAAGAGAATAGACTTAGGGAACTCAGTAACATCATAGAGCATAATAATATTCACATTATAGGGAAACCAGAAGGAGAAGAGAAAGAAAAGACAGGAACAGCTCTCTGAAGAAATAATATCTGAAAACTGAATCTAAGTGAACTAAATGCTCCCATCAGAAGACACAGAGTGATAGAATAAATGAAAAAACAAAAACAAAAAACGAAGAACGAACAAAAACCAAGACTCATCTATATGCTGCCCACAAGAGTCTCATTTCAGACCTAAAGACACTTGTAGATTGAAAGTGAAGGTATAGAAAATAATTTATCATGCAAATGGATGTGAAAAGAAAGCTGTGGTAGTAATGCTTAGCTTGGACAAAATAGACACTCAAACAAGACTGCAACAAGAGACAAGGAAAGAAAAAAAATAAAAAAAAGAGACAGACAAGGAAAGACATCATGTAATCATTAAGGGGACAGTCCAACAGAAGATATAACAATTGTAAATATTTATGCACCTAACATGGGAGCACCAAAATACTTTAAGCAGTTAATAACAAGCATAAAGGAAGTAATCAATAGTAATACAATAACAATGGGGGATTTTAACACCTCACTTACATCAATGGGCAGATCATCCAAACAGAAAATCAATAAAGAAACAGGGGCTTTGAATAACACACTGGACAAAAAGAATTTAATAGATATATTCAGAATATCCCATCCTAAAACAGGAGAATACACATCCTTTTCAAGTGCACATGGAATATTTTCCTGAATAGATTACATATTAGCACATAAAACACATCTCAACAAATTTAAGAAGACTGAAGTCATTCTATGAATATTTTCTGACCACAATGCTATGAAACTAGAAATCAACCACAAGAAAATATCTGGAAAGACACAAATATATAGAGGTTAAATAACATGCTACTAAATAATGAATGGACCAAACAGAAATGAAAGATGAAATTTAAAAAATATATGGAGACAAATGAAAGTGAAAACACAACAATCCAAAATGTTAGGGATGCAGCAAAAGTGGTCCTAACAGGGAAGTTTATAGCAATACAGACCTACCTCAAGAAGCAAGAGAAATCTCAAATAAACAATCCAGCTTTATACCTAAAGGAGTTAGGAAAAGAAGAACAAACAAAGGGGATCCCTGGGTGGCTCAGTGAGTGGTTCAGCACCTGCCTTTGGCCCAGGGCATGATCCTGGAGTCCTGGGATCGAGTCCCGCGTCTGGCTCCCAGCATGGAGCCTGCTTCTCCCTCTGCCTGTCTCTCTCTCTCTCTGTCTGTCTATCATGAATAAATAAATAAAATCTTTTAAAAAAAAGTCTTTAATGAAAAAGAGAAGAAGAACAAACAGAACTTAAAACCAGTAGGAGAAAGAAAATAATAAAGATTAAAGTAGAAATAAATGAAATAGAAACCAAAAAACAATAGAACGGATCAATGAAACCAGAAGCTGGTTCTTTGAAAAGATCAACAAAATTAATAAACCTTTAGAGAGACTCATCAAAAACAAAAAGAGAGGATACAAAAAACCCCACAAAATCAGAAATAACAACTGATACCACATAAACACAAAGGATTATAAGAGAGCATTGTGAAAAATCATGTGCCAACAAAGCAGACGAACTAGAAGAAATGGATAAATATCTAGAAACACATAATCTCCCAAAATTGAATTAGGAAGAAACAGAAATTTGAACAGAGAGATTACTAGCAGTGAAATTGAATCAGCAATTGAAAAACTCCTAGCAAACAAAAGCCAGGTCTAGATGGCTTCACAGGCAAATCCTACCACACACTTAAAGAAGATTTAATACCAGTTCTTCTCAAACTCCTCCAAATAATGGAAGAGGAAAGCAAACTTCCAGATTTATTCCACAGATGCCCAAACCAGATAAAGACACCCCAGGAGGAGAGGGGTTAGGATCGCAGAGGAGTAGGGTGAGCCCTAAGCTTGTCTCAGCCCTGGAACACAGCTAGATAGCTATCAAATCATTCTGAACATCCAAGAAATCAGAGGTCCGAGGGAACAAACACTGCAAATCTGCAAGTAGAAAAGTGAAAACCTTCTGAAGCAGAGGGGCCGAGAGTTGACTTGGGGGAGATGAAGCTGTGGGTATGGAGGCAGAAAGAGCCCTGCTTAAGGAGGCTACCACAAAGTATCACAAGCAGCAGAGCACAAAACCTGATTGTTTAGAAGTCTGATACTTTGGGTGATGCGGCTGGCTTAAAGGTACTCAGGTGGAGAAGTGGGGTGGAGTCCCAGGTGTGGCAGTGTGGTCGTAAGAACGCGTGGTACCTAAGTGCTGAGCTGTTGCCAGGCAAAGGAGCAGGGAAGCCAGCTGAGACCACCAGGGTTTTGGTGCCAGCTTTCTGCTCTGTTTTGCCATAAACTGCTGCCCAGTTATAAGACTGCTTTCCTGGCATGGTGGGTAAACACCAAAACCACAGCGGGATCCTCCTCCAGAGGAACAGCTCCAGGCGGTGCTGCAAGAGTCCCTAATATTTGGAGTTTTGAAACTCAGTTGAGTGCCTGATATACAGACACAAGCAGGGTAAATGAAGGGTTCTGATGGAACACAGGAGGGTTGATTCCAGGAACACAAGAGAGGTGATTAGCCGCTCTTCTGTGAGAGCTTACTGAAGAGTAGGGGGCACAAGCTTTCAACTCCAGGGCTAAGAGTTGGGCACTGCCATATGTATCCCGTCCATCAGCATGGAAAGCCTTCAGGGAGCAAAACAGCACCACCTGGTGGGGGCCAGAGCAGGTCATGCCAAGCCCGCCCCACTGTGCCCTGGAGATCCAATTCCCCTGAAATCAGTCATGGGAGAATCTGCACAGCTGGCCCCTCCCCTAGAAGACCAGCACAAACAACTCGCTTGTAGCGAGTCTACTGATCATAGAATGCTGCAAAGCTTTAGCTCTAGAGGAGATAGGATCTAGCTTCCTAATTTCACTTTTATTCTTTATTTATTTTTCACTATTTCCTTATTTTTTCAATTTCTTTTTAAAGTTTTTATTATTAACATTTTAAAAATGTTTATTTATATGTATTTCTTATATGCTTTTTATTTTTTTTGTTTATTTTCACTTTATTATTATTTTTTAATTTTTGGAACTAGATTCTTTTAAAAAGCAGACCAAAACACACCCAGGAACAAGTGTTTTGGGTTTTGTTTTTTGTTTTTTTTTTCTTTCTTTTTTTCTTTACTAGACAAAATGATGACATGTAGAAATACATTCCCAAAGAAAGAACAGGAAGTAGAAATAATGGCCAGGTATTTAACCTCTACAGATATAAGCACGATGTCTGAACTAGAATATAAAAAAACTATTATAAGGATACTAACTGGGATTGAAAAAAAGCATAGCACTAGAGAATCCCTTACTGCAGAGATAAAAGAACTAAAATCTAGTTAGGCCAAAATTAAAAATGTTATAACTGAGATGCAAATCCAAATGGATTCAATAAAAATGGGATGACTGAAGCAGAGGAGCAAATCAGTGATATAGAAGATAAAATTATGGACAATAAGGAAGCTGAAAAGAAGAGGGAAAGAGAAATAATGGACCATCAACATAGACTTAGGGACCTCAGTGACTTATTAAAATGTAATAACATTTGTATCATAGGAGTCCCAGAAGAAGAGGACAAAAAGAGAAAGGTTTATGTGAACAAATTATTGCTAAAAACTCCCCTAATCTGGGAAAAAATACTGACATCAAAATCTAAAAAAGCACAGAAACCTCTCATCAAATTCAAAACAAGCCAACCATTGCCAAGGCATATCATATACTCCAATCCACAAAATACACAAACAAAGAAAGAATCCTGAACAGCAAGGGAAAAAAAGTCCTCAACCTACAAGAAAGATAGCTCAGGTTGCCAAAAGACCTGTGCACAGAAACTTGACTGGCCAGCAGAGAATGGCATAATCTATTCAACATGCTGAAGGGGAAAAATATGCAGCCACGAATTCCTTATCCAGCATGGGTGTCATTCAGAAGAGAAAGTAAGAATTTCTCAGACAAAAACTAATGGAATTTATGACCACTGCACCAGCCCTGCAAGAAACCTTAAAGG
This sequence comes from Canis lupus dingo, assembly GCF_003254725.2. Taxonomy (NCBI): domain Eukaryota; kingdom Metazoa; phylum Chordata; class Mammalia; order Carnivora; family Canidae; genus Canis; species Canis lupus. The sequence goes on from NC_064260.1 coordinate 6,962,473, forward strand.
GGACTCTGGGTGGAGAGAAAAAAAGGCTGAAAGCAGCAAAGACTAGAAATGATAAGAGAACATCACCAGAAACGCCAACTTGACAGGTAACACCATAGCACTAAATTCATGTCTTTCAATAATCACTCTGAATGTAAATGGACTAAATGTTCCAATCAAAGACACAGAGTATCAGAATGGATTAAAAAAAAAGACAACAACAAACAAGACCCATCTATATACTGCCTACGAGAGACTCATGTTAGAATTAAAGACACATTCAGGGGCAGCCTGGGTGGCTCAGAGGTTTAGCGCCACCTTTGGCCCAGGGCCTGATCCTGGAGACCCGAAATCGGGCCCCACTTCGGGCTCCCTGCATGGAGCCTACTTCTCCCTCTGCCTTGGTCTCTGCCTCTCTCTCTCTCTCTGTCTCTCACGAATAAATAAATAAAATCTTAAAAAAAAAAAGACACATTCAGATTGATAGTGAGGGGATGGAGAACCATCTATCATACTAATGGATGACAAAAGAAAGCTGGAGTAGCTGTACTTATATCAAATCAGATTTTAAAACAAAGACTGTAATATGAGATGAAGTGCATTATATCATAATTAAGGGGTCTATCCATCAAGAAGATCTAATGACTGTAAATATTTATGCCACCAACTTGGGAGCACCCAAATATACAAATCAATTAATAATAAACATAGAGAAACTCATTGATAATAATGCAATGACAGTAGAGAACTTTAACCCCCCACCCACAGCAATGCACAGATCATCTAAGCAGAAAATCAACAAGGAAACAACAGCCTTGAATGACACACTAGATCAGATGGACTTCACAGATATATTCAGAGCAATTCATCCTAAAACAGCAAATTATGCATGCTTTTTGAGTGTGAATGGAACATTCTCCAGAATAGTCCCACACTGGGTTATAAATCAGGTCTCAACAAGTGCAGAAAGATCAATATCATACCATGCATGATTTCAGACCATAACACTATGAAATTGAAGTTAACCACAGAGAAAAAATTGCAAAGAACTTGAATACATGGAGGTTAAAGAATATGCTACTATAAAATGAATGGGTTAACCAGGAAATTAAAGAACAGTTTTTGAAAAATATATGGAAGCAAATGGAAATACAAACATGATGGTCCAAAACATTTGGGATGCAGCAAAGGCAGCCTGAGGAGGGAACCATATTGCAATACAAGCTTACCTCAAGAAGCAAGAAGAGTCTCAAATACACAATGCAACCTTACACCTACAGGAACTAGAAAAGGAACAGCAAATAAAGGCTAGAGCCAGCAGAAGAAGGAAAATAATAAAGATTAGAGCAGAAATAAACTATATAGAAACACACACACAAAAACAATAGAACAGATTAACAAAACTACGAGCTCTTTCTTCGAAAGAATTAATAAAATTGATAAACCCTAGCCAGACATATCAAAAAGAAAAGAGATAGTAAATTAAAAAAAAAGAGAGATAGGTTCCAAATAGATAAAATCATGAATGGAAGAAGAGAGATCACAAACATCACCACAGAAACACAATTATAAGAAAATGCTATGAAAAATTACATGCCAACAAATTGGGCAGTCTGCAAGAAATGGTCAAATTCCTAGACACTTACAAACTACCAAAACTGAAACAGGAAGAAATAGAAAATTTGAACAGATCCATAACCAGCAAAGAAATTGAATCAGTCATCAAAAATCTCCCAACAAACAGAAGTCCTGGGCCTGATAGCTTCCCAAGGGAATTGTACTAGACATTTAAAGAAGAATTAATACTTATTCTTCTCAAACTGTTCCAGAAAATAGAAATGGAAGGAAAACTTCCAAACTTAATCTATGAAGCCAGCATTACCATGATTCCAAAACCAGACAAAGACCCCACTAAAAAAAGAATTATAGGCCGATATCCCTGATGAACATGGATGCAAAAATTCTCAATAAAACACTAGTAAATTGAATTCAACAGTGTATCACAAGGTTTAATCACAAGGATTATTAACCATGATCAAGTGAGATTTATTCTTTGATGGCAGGAGGGGTTCAGTATTTGTATATCAATCAACACGATACACCACATAACAAAAGAAAAGAATCATATGATCCTGTCGATATAGATGCATAAAAATCATTTGACAAAACATAGCATCCATTCTTGATAAAAACCCTCAACGGAGGTACCTGGGTGGCTCGGTCAATTAAGTGTCTGCCTTCCGCTCAGGTCATGATCTTAAGGTCCCGGTATCAAGCCCCCCCATCAGGCTCCCTGCTCAGTGGGGAGTCTGCTTCTCCCTCTCCCTCTGCCATTCCCCCTGCTTGTGCCCTCTGACTCTCTATCTCTCTGTCAAATAAATAAATAAATAAATAAATAAATAAATAAATAAATATCTAAAAAAGTGCTTAAAATCCTCAACAAAGACGGGATAGATGGAATGTACCTCATAAAGGCCATATATGAAAAGACCCACAGCTAATATCATCCTCAGTGGGGAAAAACAGAGCATTTCCCCTAGTCAGGAATCAGACAGGGATGTTCCATCTCACCATTACTATTTAATATAGTACTGGAAGTCTTAGCTTCAGCAATCAGACAATAAAAAGAAATAAGAAGCATCTAAATCAGCAAGAAAGAAGTCAAACTTCCACTATTCGTAGATGACATGATATTCTACATAGAAAATCTGAAAGATTCCACCAAAAATTTCTAGAACTAATACATTAATTCAGCAAAGTTGCAGGATATAAAATCGACATACAGAAATCTGTTACATTTGTACACACAAATAATGAAGCACCAGAAAGAGAAATCTAGGAATCGATTCCATTTACAATTGCACCAAAACCCGTAAGATACCTAGGAATAAATCCAACCAAAGAAGTAAAAGATCTGTACTCTGAAAACTATAGACCACTTATGAAAAAAACCAAAGAGGACACAAAGAATTAGAAAAACATACCATGCTCATTGATTGGAAAAACGTTAAAATGTCTACTCTACCCAAATCAATCAATACATTTAATGCAATCTGTAGCAAAATGCCAATAGCATTTTTCAGAGCTAGAACAGCCAATCCTAAAATTCAAGGGAAACAAAAGCAAAAATGAACTATTAGGACTTCATCAAGATAAAAAGCTTCTGCACAGGGAAGAAAATAATCAACAAAACTAAAAGGTAACCAACCTATGGAATGAGAAAAGATATTTTCAAATGGCATATCTGATAAAGGGTTAGTATCTAAAATCCGTAAAGGTTTAGTATCAAACTTAATACCCAAAAAACAAATAATCCAGTGAAGAAATGGGCAGAAGACATGAATAGACACTTTTCCAAAGAAGACAGCCACATGGCTAACCAACACATGAAAAGATGCTCAGTATCATTCATCATCAGGTAAACACAAATCAAAATCATGATGAGGTATCATCTCCCACATGTCAGAATGGTTAAAATTAGCAACACTAGAAACAACTAGAAACACAGGTGCTGGTGAGGATGCAGAGAAAGTGGCACCCTCTTGCACTATTGGTGAGAATGAAAACTGGTGCAGCCACTCTGAAGAACAGTATGGAGTTTCCTCAAAAAGTTAAAAATAGAACTATTCTACAATCCAGAAATTGCACTATTAGGTATTTACCCAAAGTATAAACAAATATGGTTTTGAAGGGGTACATGCACCCCAGCGTTTATCAACAATAGCTCTGGAGAGAGCTCAAATGTCAATCAACTAATGGATGGATAAGGGAGATGTGGTATATATAACAATGGAATATTACTCAGCCATGAAAAAATGAAAGTTTGCCATTTGCAATGACATGGATGGAGCTAGAGTGTATTATATTAAATGAAATAAGTCAGTCAGAGAATGACAAATACCACATGACCTCACTCATATGTGGAATTTAAGAAAGAAAACAGATGGACAGATGTGAAGGAGAAAAGTAAGAGGAGAGAGGGAAACAAAACAGAAGCAACTCTTACAGATAGAAACAAACTGAGGGTTGATGGAGGCAAGTGGGGGGGGATGGGATAACTGGGTGATGGGCATTCAGGAGGACACTTGTTGTGATGAGCATTGGGTGTTGTATGTAATGTAATTTAGTGCTGAATCACTAAATTCTACTCCAGAAATCATTTTTGCACTGTATGTTAACTAAAATTTGAATTTAAAAAAAGACACCACAAAAAAAAAAGAGAACGATAAAAGATGAACATAGATGCAAAAATCCTCAAGGAAGTATTAGCAAGTTGAAACCAAAGATTCATGAAAAAATTATTCACCATGAAGTGGGATTTATTCCTGGGCTGCAAGGGTGACTCAGTATTTGCAAATCAATTAATGTGATATATCACATTAACATGAGAAGGATAAAAACCAGAAGATCATTTCCAAAACACACAGACACACACACACACACACACACACACACACGAGGATCATTTCAATAGTTGCAGAAAAAAGCATTTGTCAAAGTACAACATCCAGTCATGATAAAAACATCAACAAAGTATGTTTATGGAGAACATATCAACATAATAAAGGGCATATATGAAAAGCCCATAACTAACATCAGACTCAATGGTGAAAAATTGAAAGCTTTCCCCCATGATCAGGAAAAAGATAAAGATTTCCACTACTACCACTTTACTTCAACATAGTACTGGAAGTCTTAACCACAACAATCAGACAAGAAAGAGGAATAAAAGTCATCCAAATTGGTAAGGAAAAATAAACCTGTCACTATTTGAGGATGACGTGATACTATATAGATGACATGACACTATATATAGAAAACCCTAAAGATTCCATCAAAAAACTAACAGAACTGATAAGTGAATTCAGTAAAGTCGCAGGATACAAAGTCAACATACAGAAATCTGTTGCATTTCTACACACTGATAATGACACAGCAGAAGGAATAAGTAAGACGACCTCATTTAGGATTGCACCCAAAATAATAAAATACCTAGGAATAAACTTAACCAAGGTGAAAGAACTGCAATCTGAAAACTGTAAAGTATTGATGAAAAGATCCGAAAATGGCACAAATGAGATGATATTTATTTAATGCTCATGGATTAGAAGAATAAATATTGGTAAATTCTCCATATTACCCAAAGCAATATACAGATTTAATGCAATCCCTATCAGAATACCAACAGCATTTTTCACAGAGCTGGAACAAACAATTCTAAAATTAGTATAGAAGCACAGAAGACCCCATGTAGCCAAAGCAACCTTGAAAATGAAAAGCAAAGAGGAGGTATCACAGATCCAGATTCCGAGTTTCACTACAAGGCTGTAATCATCAAGACAGTATGTGCTGGCACAAAGAGAGACACATAGGATTGATTAATCTTTGACAATGTAGGGAAGGATATCCACTGGGAAACAGTCTCTTCAACAAATGGTGTTGGGAAAACTGGACAGCTACACGCAAAAGAATGAAACTGGACCACCTTCCTTACACTATACACAAAAATAAAATCCAAATGGATGAAAGACCTAAATATAAGACCTGAAATCATAAACATTCTAGATGAGAGCAAGGGCAGTAACTTCTTTGACATAGAGCATAGCAACATTTTGCCAGATATGTCTCCTGAGGCAAGGGAAATAAAAGCAAAAAACAAACTGCCAGCACTACAGAGCATAAAAAGCTCCTGCACAGCAAAGGAAATAACAAAACTAAAAGACTACCCTATGATCCAGTAGTCACGCTACTGTTTATCCTACGAATACAAAATTCCAAAGGATGTATGCACCCCTCTGTTTATGGCAGCATTATTTATAATAGCCATATGGTTGAAGCAGCCCAAGCGTCCCTCAATAGACAAATGGATAAAGAAGTGGTATGTATAATGGAATATTATTCAGCCATAAAAAGAATGAAATCTTGCCATTTGCAAGGACATGGACAGAACTAGAGAGTATAATGCTAAGTGAAATAAGCCAGTCAGAGAAAGAGAAACACCATATGATTTTATTCATATGTGGAATTTAAGAAACAAAACAGACCAACAAAAGAAAAAAGAAGAGATACAAAACAAGAAACAGACTCTTAACTACAGAGAACAAACTAATGGCTACCAGTGGGGAGGTGGAGGGGGAATGGTTGAATTAGGTGAAGAAGATTAAAAGTACATTTACAAAAAAAAATAAAATAAAATAAAAGTACACTTACTACGAGCACTGAGTAATGTATACAATTGTTGAATCACTAGTTATATACCTGAAACTAATATAAAACTGCATGTTAGCATGGAATTAAAATTAAAATATTAATTTTATAAGATGAATAAAAATAAAATTGGGGTTTTTTTGCTTAACAGAAGATTATTTCCCCAATTCAAGGCAATATTATTATATAATTTCCATATTTCAGATTACACAAGGTGGTTTCCTAATTTAACAAAGCAACACCTAGGTCATGCCCCCTTCCCCTCAAAAATCATAACCTACCCATTCTTAAGATAAATGATGCAAAATTCTAAATCAAGATATAGAAAATGGAGCCAGAAACATGTTTAAAGAAAAATACTACATGAATGGATGGGAATTTGGCACTTTTTCCCCTATGGCGTGCCAGTAAACTGGCTTTCTGGAGGTAGCAGGGGGCATTTGCTGATTTCTGTGGTATGAATTCCCTTCCCCTGATCATTTTCAAGTTCTCACTGGTTTAACAGTAGGCTCACAAAGCTCCTGAAATTGCAGTAATCATTTTTTGCAAGCCTGTGCCTGCGCAGGCAAACTTCAGGACCCCAGCGATATTCTACTCAGTAATTATAGTTTTAGGAAGGTATGCTGAAAATACATGCCCAGAATAAGAAAATATAGATGCACAAGGATATCGTTGCAGCATTGTTGTAATTGCAAAATACTACTTTAATGACCAAGCATAAGATACTGATCGAATATATTTTGCTTCCACTGTACCTGCACCTCTACAGTTCCCCTAGGCCCTCCTCTCTGGGTCCCATCATCTGCTTAGGTTGGCTCCTCCCACCTTTTCTAGTCCTAGCTCCATGACTAGCGACTCCAGGAAGCTTTCACTTGCCTACCTGAGATACCTGTCACCTGTCATACAATTACCGCATTTGTCATTATATTACTGGAACCCTGTGAGAGCTGTTTTATTTCTATGTGAACTCTATCAGAGTTCTTTTGTTCTCTTCAAGCATTTCTGTTACCCAGAAGTACTAAACCTATTTTTCTTGAAAAACTATGTAATTGCATGTGTATTTTAAAATTGAAGTGGAAAATTTTTATCAAAAATTTCAATCAGAGCAAAGGATGTTATTTCTAGGATATCGTATCTATTGACGTTTTAAAATTAAATGGTTGCATGACTCTTTTAAATGTACCCAACAGACTCTAACATACTCATTTGATGTTCACGTCATACAGAAATCTTATACACCGTTTGTTATTCTTATTGCACTCATACTACCATTGCAATTCCCTGACATAATTTAATCCTAAAGCTATATATTTATGATGTAAACTCTTTTGTTAGTTATGACTTTCTGTGACAAAATATATAGAGAGATTTAAGAGTAATTTAAAAAAATACCAGTGATCCCAGCTCTAAGTGTTAAAACAATTTCTTCCAGTTGGATAATCAATTATTATTGCTGTTAAAATTATTATCAGTAGTATACCTTTGATCCAGAGCAAATAAATTTGTTACAAATTTGGTTTTAAAAATTACTAATATAAAACATGATCAGAAGTGCATCTACCAATAATATGAATAAGGGCTATTTCTCCTCAAATAGTTTATGTAATCATGATTAATATGCTATTGCTGGAATGATTCAGGCTTCTAAGGTAATGTGATTCCTACTGTTGTTGTTATAGATATGTAGTTATGACATAATCTTGGTAACATAAGTAAATAGATGTGAGTGGAAAAGATTATTATAGTAATACTGTACAAGTCTTTGAAATATTTCTAAGTTTTATTTTCAAAACCCTATAGTTAGTCAGCAATGAAATAATTTTTTTTAATGAAATGATTTTTAATGACCATAAGCCAACAACTCTATTAGGCCCTACTTCATTTTGGTGAAAGTAAAGAACTGAAAAACACTTGACTTAGAAAAGTTTGTTACCTGCCATCACAGTCATTCACTCTCTGGGATGTACACACAAAAAAGAGGTCACCAAGATTTATCAGATGATCAATTTTAGTTTATGTGCTGCCGAAGCAAGCACAATTTATCAGATGATCAATATTCCTCTTTCACTCAGAAATATATTGATTAATTCATGAAAAGTTGGGAACGTTATTTCTTAATTTCATTACACTTTTACCAATACAACATTTTTAATAAAATTATTTTACATTAAATATATTTTGGCATAACCTTGGAGCTATAGATTCAATCATTCTATTAATGGAAATATTGATCACATAACATAAATGGTAAAGCCATCTTCTTTGTTAAACCAATTAGCCAAATCAGATTTTTTTGGGTCACAGAAAGTCTGACTTGAATTTAATTTCAAATCAATGTGTTAGTGCATATTTCAAAACATCAGAGATGTGGCTAGATATAAAGTAAAAGATGCAATTTGTAAGTTAGATTTCTAAAAATATTCCAGTAAGATTAAAATGATATGACCTAATATATTTATCCTTTTTAAAGTATGTTATATAAACAAGATAATAAATCCTTCTCATTATTTAATTTGTCCTAGTGTCATGTAATTTGCAGCTAAAATTATCAGTTACTTGAGAAGAGTGGATCATGACAATACTCTTGGCATTCCTTCTGTAATTGCTTGTATATGATTTGGTTTTGAAGGACAAATAAGTGAATTTCATGTATAAAAATCTGAAATAACTCCAATAATTTTGTTAGACATAATTATCAACATTTTTATATCTATTTTTATTTTTTAAAAAGATTTTATTTATTTATTCATGAGAGACACACACAGAGAGAGAGGCAGAGACACAGGCAGAGGGAGAAGCAGGCTCCATGCAGGGAGCCCGACGTGGGACTCGATCCAGGGTCTCCAGGATCACACCCCGGGCTGAAGGTGGCACTAAACCACTGAGCCACCCGGGCTGCCCTATATCTATTTTTAAAAGTGAAAAGAATATATTGCTAAAGAGAATCAGTCTAGTAGCTGGCATATAATTATAACTTTATTTTGTAATAGTAGTAGGAAGGAAATATTAAACATTTTAAATATGACAAAAGATTAAAAGAAAGTTTATGATCTGATTTGGAAAGCTAGGCTTTGACTCTCTGTTAATAACATTTGGTAAAAGTTTCATTCATGCCTTTTATTTAATAGCCTTGCAAATGCTGGTAGTTCCAAGAAACATCCTGATTGCACCTGCAGGAATCAATGACTGGCCAGGAGGATGAGCACTGAAAACAGGCATAAAGAGTTGCTCATTTAGGGATCCCTGGGTGGCTCAGCAGTTTGGTGCCTGCCTTTTAGCCTGGGACGTGATCCTGGAGACCCAGGATCAAGTCCCACGTCGGGCTCCCTGCATGGAGCCTGCTTCTCCCTCTGCCTGGGTCTCTGACCCCCTCTTTTCTATGTCTATCATGAATAATAAAAAAAAAAAAGAGTTGCTCATTTAAATATGGTGGCCTGTCTTCAATACTCATTATTTCATACAGATGCTCTCCTTGCTTTGCTCTCCACTGCATCTCCCTTAAGAAATTATTTTGTTATAGGTAGAGACTGGAAGAGGGAAGTCATTAAAACAAAACCTGTCATTTCTCTACATACCATCCATCAAAAACATCACAAGCACGAGGGGCCAACTATCCGCTTTCCAACAGCGTGCTTCCCTCTTAACAGAACTACAGAAGCCAGGAATAGAGGTTGAAGCTGCAAAGGTTTATGATGTCTTGATTTATTATTTACGAAAAGGTTTTCTCTTTCTTTGATGCCCTTGAAGTTTTGTCAGTGGGTAACGTACCACGGTAAGATTGGAGATAGGTGAGGGGAATGCCTCCCTTTTGTAAAAAGTTATTGTGAGCATAGTTTCATCCAAACAGATTAATTTTAGAAAAGAATAAGTAAGGGTGGAGGGTTTCAGAACAGAATTCTGTAAAATAACCATACTTGAGGACTCCTTGGAAGAGTCCTTTGCCCCAAGGGATCATGTCCAGCAGTTTGAGGACCACTGTCCCATGAAACCAGGAGTTCCCTGAGGACAGGGGCAGTTTACCTATTCCTGCATCTCTGTGCCTCCCACAGTGCTGGCACAGAGTATTGAAATAAGAACTGAATGAATTAGTTCATTCATTTATAGAAGAGAAAGGTGCCATTTCAGAGGGGATTTAAAAGTGAGAACTGCGTGAATAAGCCCAAAGCAAGTTGCACTTAGGTAAAAAATTAAAGGTTAAATTTTTCATACTGGGTTTTAGCCTACCTTCTCTCTCTCTCTCTCCTACTTAACACTTCTTGAGTCTTCTATCTGACTCCTCCAAGCATGTACAAATTCTGTCTTCTAGATGGCCAGAGTCCCTCTCTATAATTTTCTACCAAAGTCATCCCCAGGCTTCAACCTTTGAAAGTTTCCTTATACTCGCTCTGCTACAGACTGAATGTTTGTATCTCTCCAAAATTCCCCTGCTAAAGCCCTAATCTCTAATGTGATGGTATTATTGGAAGGTGGAGCTTTTGGGAAATCATTGGGTTGAGATGGGGTCATGAGGGTGGAGCTTCCATGATGGGGTTAGTGTCCTTATAGGAAGAGGAAGAAATCAGAGTCCTCGTGCTCTCTGTTGTGTGAGGACAAACCAGCAAACCAGGAAGAGTGCTCTCACCAGCCAGGACTTTGATCTTGGACTTTCCTGTCTCCAGAACTGTAATAAATAAATGTCTGCTGTTTAGGTCACCCAGGCTAAGGCACTTTGTTACAGCAGCTGACTAGAACATACCCCATCATGATGTATCTATTAAGCACCCATCTCCACAAGTTACTTTTGAGTAGTAACAACAGACCCATCTACTTCTGCAAAATTCCTTCACTAAAAGACTCACTGACTACCCACGTGTCCCAATCCTGGCAAGGTGACAGGCAGCAGGAGTCCTTTGGTTGAGGAAGGCTCAAAAATCAAGGACGGTTGATTTCAAATCCCTCTCAACTCTCCCCACCCTTTTGGAGAAGAACCCAAAATTAGAACTGTGGCACTGTTCCTTTAGTTAAAGTCCTTCCTCTGACATAATCCAGTGTGTCACTTTAAGCGGAGACACTGTAGGGTTGTGCGTGTCAGGTCATCCCACAGTAGAAGGCTGTCCTGGTCCCTCCAATGACTCTGTTCTCTTAATTACCTTCCACTGTCCTGGCTCCTCCCATCAGCACTCAGATATGCTCACTCCTCTCCCATGTTCCTCTCACTCAAATAATCTTCTCCCCTTCTCAGCAACCTTGTATAAAGACACTTACGGTCCTGGCTTCCCTTCTCCATATACCCCTTAAATCTTATCCAGTTGTATGTGTCCTGGCTATAAACTCCCTCTCCCATTGAAACTTTTCTGACAGAGAAAAAAAAAAAAGGTTAGGTGAGTGCTCCTTCTTGCAAATTCCAATCTGTAAGAGACAGAAGTTCTCTAGCAAATATTATAAGGCTTTACATAGAAGGCATGAGCCCTAAGAAAGAAAAAAAAATACCAGTCTGAAAGAGACAGAGAACTGGAATCCAGAATGAGCTGTTCAGGAAGCAGAGCAATGCTTCTTATATCTGGAGGATGTCACAGGTCCCCTGTCACTGACCGAGGATACCTGTCTGTGAGGGATCACCTACTTTTGAGTCAGCAGGAGTGACAGGGAAGCATGGATCTTCTGTGGGCCAGTGTGACCAATGCCGTCTCAAAACCATTCATCACCATAGCATCGTGGGCAAGGCTATTAAGGGGTCTCAGCAGCTTTGACGTCAATGTTATACAGGCTTCATGAAACATTTGGGGCCTCATGCAATAAGGCAAGCTGAGCTGACATGAGAGGCCTTCTGCCTCCCACTCCTAATGCTGCCTCACCTGCTTCAAATACATAAAAAAAGCTAAATAAGAGATACTATCCTGTGTGTATATCCAAGTTCAACACCAAAAGAGGTGCCAGGAATGAAAAGATAACTAGAAGCTGGAGGACTTTGGCTAAAGCTGAAGCCACAGGCAGGCACAGGCATTTCAGAGCTGGACACAGGCCTTAACCTCCGGGAGGCTGGCTTTTGATGAATGCAAACTCTGGGTTCCCTGCCGGAAGCCAGAAGCCTTGGAGGGCTGACTTGTTGCTTAGTGGAGAAGACACAAACACTGCCTACTGGCCCATGACATGGTGGCTCTAAGGAGGCCAAGAGTGATAGGAACTATGTAAGAGAATCATGCCCCAGACCTAACCCACCAACAGAAATGGAACCAGAATTCACATACATGGGTAATAAAGAGACACATGACACCTCCAGCCAAAATTTGACATAGGACATTGCCCTGAACTCATGAATTGCAAGAGGTTCAAAGAGGTAATATGGAGGGAGAATGACAATGTCACTATATATAAACAGGAAGCATAGAATAGAGAAAACGGAGAAGGACTCATGGTGGAGAGATTTCCAGATGTGAAGAGTGACACGATCCCTAAGACTGAGGCCACACAGCAGGTCTCAAATAAGCAAATCTATACACATAGAGCAAGGTGAATCTGCAGAATGTAAAAATACTTTAAAAACTGCCGAAAGGAAAGAAAAGATTATCTAAGAAGTAACGGCAATTAGACAAAAGCACATTTTCTCAAAGCAACAAAGGACTCCAGAAGACAATGTAATGATACACTCAAAGTGCCAAGGGAAAATAGAAGCGCTAGGCTAGAATTATATACTTAGCAAGGCTGTAATTCAAGAGTAAGGGTTAGCTTTCAGATAGAACAAAGACTGAGAGGTTTCCTCATTCTAAATAGCTTAAAGATGATTTCAGCACACAGGAGACTGAATCTAGAAGTTACTTGGATTTAAGACACTGTGTGAAGCAAAGAAATGAACATTTTGGTTCATCTAAGTGTGAACTGGATAGAAAAATAATGATAAATTACGAGACTTGGAAGTTCACAAGAAGAAGAAGAAGAAGAAAAAAAAAAGCAGCACCAAATATGGGGGGCAGCTGAGGAAAGCCCTGCACTTTAAGGCCTTTGTGTTGTTAAGGACAATGCAGAGTTTAATGAGCTTTGGTGTTTGTAAAGTGAACTCTGCCTCTTAGAAATGTAAAATTAACCACTAAAAGAACTCAAATAGAACACATCATTGTGTAGAGGTTGGGGAGAAAGTTATAAAGAAAACATAATTGATCCAATAGAAAGAAGAGATGGGGGGAAACAAAAAAAACAACAACAAAAAAGCACCCTAGATCTTTGTAGCCCACCCACCCCTTCGCACTATATTTTGTTCTCTTCTATCTACCTACCCTTGTTTTACAGAAGTGCCGCCTGGAAGGCCCTTTGCCTCTGCTGCAGACTGGCTGATGTGTCCTGGTATCTGCTCCTAGACTGGGCTCCCTTACTTTCCCACCAGAACCCTTAAACTGCTTCCCTGTAAGTGCTTCTGGCAGAGGCTTACCTAGATGTATCAATCCATGTGTTTCCTATGTTCCTTCATTTGTTCTCCTCACTGCAAAGGGGAAATAGAGACTGGAAAGGCCACAGCCTTAGGTGTCAGACAGTTGTCTGCTTTTAGAGATTTTAGTTTCCAAAGAGAACAGCAGTAGGGGCTGTGTCCTGGATGGGGAAGGTAAGTAAAGACTTTTCTATGGAAAACCATGGGAACGGATGGAAGGTATTAGGAACTAAGTTGTACTCAGTGCATGGACCCACCCACACAGCACTGTGGATTGAACCGTCCAAGAGTCCCATAGTATCAAATGACAGTGAGGGACTCAGACATCTTGGGTGGAGATGGGACAGGAGGGATGTTGCCCCCTGACCAAGATGGAACTTAAGGGAACCAACTACAAGTTCTTATACCAGCTGAGGCAACTGTGGTCATATGACTGCTACACATGGCCATGAAGGCTATCCAGCACACAACTCAGGTGTAGGTAGTCATTCACACAGCCTGTGAAGTAAAAGGCACTCCTGAGTTGTACAGTGTGCAACTTGCACACCTTTCCTAGCAGTGCGACAACAAGCCTCATTTGAATTGTCTGTGTCCTGACAAAGACTCTCTCCTTAACTAAACTTTAGTCAGGCTCCTGAGCCCACATCTCAACTCAGACTCAACTTTGGCTTTTAAGTACAACTTTCAAGATCACAACCATATGATCAGTTTAATAAATGCCGAAAAAGCATTTGACAAAGTACAGCATCCATTCATAAAAAAAAGGATGAGCAGGAACATACTTCAATGTAATTAAAGTATATTGAAAAACCCACAGCTAACAGCATCCTCAAAAGGGAAAAACCAAGAGCTTTTCCTCCACGGTCAGGAACAAGACAGGGATGTCCACTCTCACCATTACTATTTAACAAAGGACTGGAAGTTCTAGCCACGGCAATGAGACAACAAAAGCAAATCAATCAGCAAGGAAGAAGTTAAACTTACACTATTTGCAGATGACAGGATACTCTGTATAGAAAACCTGAGAGATTCTATCAAAAAACTGCTAGAACTGGTCCACGAATTCAGTAAAGTCACGAGATATAAAATCAATGTATAGAAATCTGTTGCATTTCTATACACCAATCATGAAGCACCAGGAAGAGATATTAAAGACTTAATCATATTTATAATTGCACCAAAAATGATAAGATACCTGGGAATAAGCCTAACCAAAGAGGCGAAAGATCTATATACTCTGAAAACTGTAGAACACGGATGAAAGAAATTGAAGAAGACACAATGAAATGGAAGGACATTTCATGCTCATGGATGGGAAGAATAAACACTGTTAAAATTTCTAAACTAGGGATCCCTGGGTGGCGCAGCGGTTTGGCGCCTGCCTTTGCCCTGGGGCGCGATCCTGGAGACCCGGGATCGAATCCCACATCGGGCTCCCGGTGCATGGAGCCTGCTTCTCCCTCTGCCTATGTCTCTGCCTCTCTCTCTCTCACTGTGTGACTATCATAAATAAATAAATAAAAATAAAAATTAAAAAAAATAAAAAATAAAAAAAAAATAAAATTTCTAAACTACCCAAGACAATCAACACATTTAATGCAATCCAGTACTATCAGTACTTTTCAAAGAGCTGGAACAAACAACCCTAAAATTTGTACAGAACCATAAAAGACCCTGAATACTGAAAGCAACTTGAAAAAGGAAAAGCAAAGCTGGAGGCATCACAATTCTGGACTTCAAGTTATATTATAAAACTGTAGTATCAAGACAGTATAGTCCTGACACAAAAATAGACACAGAGATCAATGGAACAGAATTAAAAACCCAGAAATGAACCTACAACTATATTGTCAATTAATCTTTGACAAAGCAGGAAAGAATACCCAATGGGAAAAAAGACAATTTAGCCTCTTCAGCAAATGGTGTTGGGAAAACTGGATAGCAATATGCAAAAAAATGAAACTGGACCACTTTCTTACACCATACGCAAAAACAAATTCAAAATGGATTAAAGACTTAAATGTGAGAGGAAACCATCAAAATCCTAGATGAGAATACAGGCAGTAACCTTTTTTATATTGGCCATAGCAACTTTTTTCTAGATAGGTTCCTTAAGGCAAAGGAAATAAAAGCAAAAATAAACTATTGGGACTACAAAATAAAGAGCTTCTGCACAGCAAAAACCATCAACAAAACTAAAAGGCAATATACAGAATGAGAGAAGATATTTGCAAGTGACATCTCCAATAAAGGGTTAGTATCCAAAATATATAAAGAACTTATAAAACTCAACATCCAAAAAATAATATAATCCAATTAAAAAATGGAGAGAAGACATGAGTAGACCTGTTTTCCCCAAGACGGCATACAGGTGGCCAACAGAGACTTGAAAAGATGCTCATCACTCATCAAATCTACAATGAGATATCATGTCACACCTGCCAGAGTGGCTAAAATCAACAACACAAGAAACAAGAGGTGTTGGCAAGGATGCGGAGAAAGGGGAACCCCTTTGTGCTATTGGTGGGAATGCATACTGGCACAGCCACTCTGGAAAACACTATGGATTTCCCTCAAGAAGTGAAAAATAGAGCTACTTGTGATCCAGGAATTGTACTACTAGGTATTTACTAAAGAAATTCTAAAATACTAATTCAAAGGGATGCATACATCCCAATGTTTATAGCAGGATTATCAGCAATAGCCAAATTACAGAAACAGCCCTAATGTCCACCACTGATGAATGGATAAAGATGTGGGGTGCGTGCGTGTGTGTGTGTGTGTGTATAATGGAATATTGCTCAGCTATAAGGAAGAATGAAATCTTGCCATTTGCAATGACATGGATGGAGCTAGAGAGTATAATGCTAAGTGAAATAAGTCAGTCAGACAAAGACAAATGGCATATGATTTCACTCTTATGTGGAATTTAAGAAACAAAACAAATGAAGAAAGGGGAGAAAAGAGAGAGAGAGAGGCAAACCAAGGGACAGACTCTTAACTCCAGAGAACTAATGGTCACCAGAGGGGAGGTGGGTGGGGGGATGGGGGAAATGGGTGGTGGGGATTAAGGAGGGCACTTGTGAGGAGTACCTGGTGTTGTATGGTAGTGCTGAATCTACACTTAAGGTGTAGATTCTACACCTGAAATTAATATTACACTGTATGTTAGCTAACTGGAATTTAAATAAAAACTTAAAAAAAAAAACGTACAGCTTTCATTACAATTTTGTCTACCCCCCACACCAAGAGACTAAAACAAACACTAGCATAATTTTTATCAGCTCAAGGCCTGTGTTCCTGGGACGACTCCAGGCCCTTTAAAATGCCCACCCAAGAAAACAATGCTGCCAAAAGAATTTATTGTTTGTTCCAGCCAAAACCTGACCATAGGCAACCCTTATCTCCCTTAGAGCATTGACTCTAGAAACCTTACTATTATAAATCCTTTCCCTCCTGCTTCAAGTTGTAAATCCTCTACGATCTATAATTGTCTCCTCAAGGACCAGGAAGCCATCTCTTTGAAACGCAGTCATCCAGGGACACAGCTCTCCTGTCTCCCCGTTCCATGGGAGGGCAAGACCCTAGCTTGGATGGGGCGCCTTGCTCCAGTTTGCAGGACCCCTTCCTGTCCTAAAGAAAGGGAGAAGTTTGTGTCTCCACTAGATAAGCACCAACTCACAAAGAGGATGGCCTAATCACATCGGATCCATCCCCTGAACACCCTTTAGTACCTTTTCGGTAGCACACCTCAGGGGTTAAAGGGCTTCCCGCCTTTTGTTTTGGCAGAGTTGGGGTCAGGTTAAACTGCAGTCGTACTCAACAGAAAGAATATGTCCAACTGCCTTGAACTAATGGCCAGTTTTGTTTTGCTTTGACAGCCCTCACAAGGGCCATAAGTTCCATGAGGGTGGGCCCATTCTTTGTAAAGGTGGCCACCAGCTGGGTGAAGGTGCTCAATAGATACTTGCATAATGAATAAATGTGCTTAAGCTTTAGTTCACTCAATTTGGACTCTAATAGTGACTTGCTTTCTTTAACTGCCATCTTGCAAAAAATACAGTCTGGGACAAACTATCCCACAAAGAAAATGACTTAGGTTTCTGGAATATATCTATGCAAGTGAAGAAATGAGGTGATCTCATTGCCTTACATCACTTTTTTTTTTTTTTTTTAATTTATTTTTTTATTGGTGTTCAATTTACTAACATACAGAATAACACCCAGTGCCCGTCACCCATTCACTCCCACCCCCCGCCCTCCTCCCCTTCTACCACCCCTAGTTCGTTTCCCAGAGTTAGCAGTCTTTACGTTCTGTCTCCCTTTCTGATATTTCCCACACATTTCTTCTCCCTTCCCTTATTTTCCCTTTCACTATTATTTATATTCCCCAAATGAATGAGAACATATAATGTTTGTCCTTCTCTGACTGACTTACTTCACTCAGCATAATACCCTCCAGTTCCATCCACGTTGAAGCAAATGGTGGGTATTTGTCATTTCTAATAGCTGAGTAATATTCCATTGTATACATAAACCACATCTTCTTTATCCATTCATCTTTCGTTGGACACCGAGGCTCCTTCCACAGTTTGGCTATCGTGGCCATTGCTGCTAGAAACATCGGGGTGCAGGTGTCCCGGCGTTTCATTGCATTTGTATCTTTGGGGTAAATCCCCAACAGTGCAATTGCTGGGTCGTAGGGCAGGTATATTTTTAACTGTTTGAGGAACCTCCACACAGTTTTCCAGAGTGGCTGCACCAGTTCACATTCCCACCAACAGTGTAAGAGGGTTCCCTTTTCTCCGCATCCTCTCCAACATTTGTTGTTTCCTGCCTTGTTAATTTTCCCCATTCTCACTGGTGTGAGGTGGTATCTCATTGTAGTTTTCATTTGTATTTCCCTGATGGCAAGTGATGCAGAGCATTTTCTCATATGCATGTTGGCCATGTCTATGTCTTCCTCTGTGAGATTTCTGTTCATGTCTTTTGCCCATTTCATGATTGGGTTGTTTGTTTCTTTGGTGTTGAGTTTAATAAGTTCTTTATAGATCTTGGAAACTAGCCCTTTATCTGATATGTCATTTGCAAATATATTCTCCCATTCTGTAGGTTGTCTTTGAGTTTTGTTGACTGTATCCTTTGCTGTGCAAAAGCTTCTTATCTTGATGAAGTCCCAATAGTTCATTTTTGCTTTTGTTTCTTTTGCCTTCGTGGATGTATCTTGCAAGAAGTTACTATGGCCGAGTTCAAAAAGGGTGTTGCCTGTGTTCTTCTCTAGGATTTTGATGGAATCTTGTCTCACATTTAGATCTTTCATCCATTTTGAGTTTATCTTTGTGTCTGGTGAAAGAGAGTGGTCTAGTTTCATTCTTCTGCATGTGGATGTCCAATTTTCCCAGCACCATTTATTGAAGAGACTGTCTTTCTTCCAATGGATAGTCTTTCCTCCTTTATCGAATATTAGTTGCCCATAAAGTTCAGGGTCCACTTCTGGATTCTCTATTCTGTTCCACTGATCTATGTGTCTGTTTTTGTGCCAGTACCACACTGTCTTGATGACCACAGCTTTGTAGTACAACCTGAAATCTGGCATTGTGATGCCCCCAGATATGGTTTTCTTTTTTAAAATTCCCCTGGCTATTCGGGGTCTTTTCTGATTCCACACAAATCTTAAAATAATTTGTTCTAACTCTCTGAAGAAAGTCCATGGTATTTTGATAGGGATTGCATTAAACGTGTATATTGCCCTGGGTAACATTGACATTTTCACAATATTAATTCTGCCAATCCATGAGCATGGAATATTTTTCCATCTCTTTGTGTCTTCCTCAATTTCTTTCAGAAGTGTTCTATAGTTTTGAGGGTATAGATCCTTTACATCTTTGGTGAGGTTTATTCCTAGGTATCTTATGCTTTTGGGTGCAATTGTAAATGGGATTGACTCCTTAATTTCTCTTTCTTCAGTCTCATTGTTAGTGTATAGAAATGCCACTGACTTCTGGGCATTGATTTTGTATCCTGCCACGCTACCGAATTGCTGTATGAGTTCTAGCAATCTTGCGGTGGAGACTTTTGGGTTTTCTATGTAGAGTATCATGTCATCGGCGAAGAGGGAGAGTTTGACTTCTTCTTTGCCAATTTGAATGCCTTTAATGTCTTTTTGTTGTCTGATTGCTGAGGCTAGGACTTCCAGTACTATGTTGAATAGCAGTGGTGAGAGTGGACATCCCTGTCTTGTTCCTGATCTTAGGGGAAAGGCTCCCAGTGCTTCCCCATTGAGAATGATATTTGCTGTGGGCTTTTCGTAGATGGCTTTTAAGATGTCGAGGAATGTTCCCTCTATCCCTACACTCTGAAGAGTTTTGATCAGGAATGGATGCTGTATTTTGTCAAATGCTTTCTCTGCATCCAATGAGAGGATCATATGGTTCTTGGTTTTTCTCTTGCTGATATGATGAATCACATTGATTGTTTTACGAGTGTTGAACCAGCCTTGTGTCCCAGGGATAAATCCTACTTGGTCATGGTGAATAATTTTCTTAATGTACTGTTGGATCCTATTGGCCAGTATCTTGTTGAGAATTTTTGCATCCATGTTCATCAGGGATATTGGTCTGTAATTCTCCTTTTTGGCGGGGTCTTTGTCTGGCTTTGGAATTAAGGTGATGCTGGCTTCATAGAACGAATTTGGAAGTACTCCATCTCTTTCTATCTTTCCAAACAGCTTTAGGAGAATAGGTATGATTTCTTCTTTAAACGTTTGATAAAATTCTCCTGGGAAGCCATCTGGCCCTGGACTCTTGTGTCTTGGGAGGTTTTTGATGACTGCTTCAATTTCCTCCCTGGTTATTGGCCTGTTCAGGTTTTCTATTTCTTCCTGTTCCAGTTTTGGTAGTTTGTGGCTTTCCAGGAATGCGTCCATTTCTTCTAGATTGCCTAATTTATTGGCGTATAGCTGTTCATAATATGTTTTTAAAATCGTTTGTATTTCCTTGGTGTTGGTAGTGATCTCTTCTTTCTCATTCATGATTTTATTAATTTGGGTCTTCTCTCTCTTCTTTTTAATAAGGCTGGCTAATGGTTTATCTATCTTGTTAATTCTTTCAAAGAACCAACTCCTGGTTCTGTTGATCTGTTCCACAGTTCTTCTGGTCTCGATTTCGTTGAGTTCTGCTCGAATCTTTATTAACTCCCTTCTTCTCTTGGGTGTAGGATCTATTTGCTGTTTTTTCTCTAGCTCCTTTATGTGTAAGGTTAGCTTTTGTATTTGAGTTCTTTCCAGTTTTTGAATGGATGCTTGTATTGCGATGTATTTCCCCCTTAGGAATGCTTTTGCTGCATCCCAAAGATTTTGAACGGTTGTATCTTCATTCTCATTAGTTTCCATGAATCTTTTTAATTCTTCCTTAATTTCCTGGTTGACCCTTTTATCTTTTAGCAGGATGGTCCTTAACCTCCATGTGTTTGAGGTCCTTCCAAACTTCTTGTTGTGATTTAGTTCTAATTTCAAGGCATTATGGTCCGAGAATATGCAGGGGACAATCCCAATCTTTTGGTATCGGTTCAGACCCGATTTGTGACCCAATATGTGGTCTATTCTGGAGAAAGTTCCATGTGCGCTTGAGAAGAATGTGTATTCGGTTGAGTTTGGATGTAAAGTTCTGTAGATATCTGTGAAATCCATCTGGTCCAGTGTATCATTTAAAGCTCTCGTTTCTTTGGAGATGTTTTGCTTAGAAGACCTATCGAGTATAGAAAGAGCTAGATTGAAGTCACCAAGTATAAGTGTATTATTATCTAAGTATTTCTTCACTTTGGTTAATAATTGATTTATATATTTGGCAGCTCCCACATTCGGAGCATATATATTGAGGATTGTTAAGTCCTCTTGTTGAATAGATCCTTTAAGTATGATATAGTGTCCCTCTTCATCTCTCACTACAGTCTTTGGGGTAAATTTTAGTTTATCTGATATAAGGATGGCTACCCCTGCTTTCTTTTGAGGACCATTCGAATGGTAAATGGTTCTCCAACCTTTTATTTTCAGGCTGTAGGTGTCCTTCTGTCTAAAATGAGTCTCTTGTAGACAGCAAATAGATGGGTCCTGCTTTTTTATCCAGTCTGAAACCCTGCGCCTTTTGATGGGGTCATTAAGCCCGTTCACATTCAGAGTTACTATTGAGAGATAAGAGTTTAGTGTCATCATGATATCTATTCAGTCTTTGTTTTTGTGGATTGTTCCACTGAACTTCTTCTTAAAGGGGAATTTTAAGAGTCCCCCTTAAAATTTCTTGCAGAGCTGGTTTGGAGGTCACATATTCTTTTAGTTGCTGCCTGTCTTGGAAGCTCTTTATCTCTCCTTCCATTTTGAATGAGAGCCTTGCTGGATAAAGTATTCTTGGTTGCATGTTCTTCTCATTTAGGACCCTGAATATATCCTGCCAGCCCTTTCTGGCCTGCCAGGTCTCTGTGGAGAGGTCTGCTGTTACCCTAATACTCCTCCCCATAAAAGTCAGGGATTTCTTGTCTCTTGCTGCTTTAAGGATCATCTCCTTATCTTTGGAATTTGCAAGCTTCACAATTAAATGTCGAGGTGTTGAACGGTTTTTATTGATTTTAGGGGGGGATCTCTCTATTTCCTGGATCTGAATGCCTGTTTCCCTTCCCAGATTAGGAAAGTTTTCAGCTAGAATTTGTTCAAATACATATTCTGGCCCTCTGTCCCTTTCGGCGCCCTCGGGAACCCCAATTAAACGTAGGTTTTTCTTCCTCAGGCTGTCGTTTATTTCCCTTAATCTATCTTCATGGTCTTTTAATTGTTTGTCTCTTTTTTCCTCAGTTTCCCTCTTTGCTATCAACTTGTCTTCTAGGTCACTCACTCGTTCTTCCACCTCGTTAACCCTCGTCGTTAGGACTTCTAGTTTGGATTGCATCTCATTCAATTGATTTTTAATTTCTGCCTGATTAGCTCTAAATTCTGCAGTCATGAAGTCTCTTGAGTCCTTTATACTTTTTTCTAGAGCCACCAGTAGCTGTATAATAGTGCTTCTGAATTGGCTTTCTGACATTGAATTGTAATCCAGATTTTGTAACTCTGTGGGAGAGAGGACTGTTTCTGATTCTTTCTTTTGAGGTGAGGTTTTCCTTCTAGTCATTTTGCTCAGTGCAGAGTGGCCAAAAGCAAGTTGTATTGGGAAAAAGAGAAAAAGAGAGGAGAGAAAGAAGGAAAGAAAAGAGAAAGAGAAAAAAAAAGGGAAGAAAAAGAAAAAAACAAAAACGAAAAAAAAAAAAAAAGAAGAAGAAAAAGAGAAAGAAAAAGAAAGGAGAAAAAAAGGGGGTGGGGGAAGGAAACAAATCAAAAAGCAAAACAAAATAAAAACAAAAACAAAAACAAAAACAAACAAACAAAAAAAGAACCACCGGGGAGTATCTTCTGATTCTGTGTACTTTAAGTCCCTTGGCTTCTCCTGGAAGTTGTCCGTCCAGCTGGTGTTCTGGGGGAGGGGCCTGTTGTGCTGATTTTCAGGTGTTAGCAGTTGGGGAGCTGCTGTGCCCCTGCCTGGTGCAGGGCTCGGTGGGGGTTGTTTGCCCCGTGAGGCCGCAGGAGGAACAGCCCCAGTGGCGGGGCAGCTCTGGAACCTGGATTCAGCTCCGGCAGGAACTCCGTCTGCAGGGCCTGGAGGCTCCGGGGCGGGGCCGCTGATGTGCTCAGCTGGGGCAGGAGCGTCCTCGCTGTCCTGGGCCCTCCCGGCCTCTGCCTGTCCCGGGGGAGGCGGGATCCTGGGCTGTGTCCCGGCGCCCTGTGCTCCGGAGCCTGCGCTGGTGGATTCGCGCTCCCGGGCCGCGCAGCCCCCTCCGCGGAGCCGCCGCCCGAGCCCCTCCGAGCTGCTCCTGGAACCGCGCAGCCCCCTCCGCACGGAGCCTCTTCCTCTGCCCGAGCCCCTCCGAGCTGCTCCGGGTCCCGCCGTGCGCGCTGCAGCCCTTAGGGAGCTCGGCGCACTCTCCTGGGCGCGCAGTTGCTGTTACTGTCCCGGGGAGCCCGAGGGCATCCCCCCCCCTCCTGGGTCCTGCTCCAACTCCCCGCGAGCCCCTTTCCCCCGGGAAGGTCGGTGCAGCTCCTGCTCCTCCGGGACGGGGCTCTCCTGTCCTGGGGACACTCGCCCCGGCCTCAGCCCGGCTCCTCGCGGGGCCCCTCCCCCTTGGAGGACTTTGTTTCTTTACTTCTTTTTCCCCGTCTTCCTACCTTGATAGAAGCGCGAACTCTTTTCACTGTAGCATTCCAGCTGGTCTCTCTTTAATTCTCAGGCCGAATTCATAGATTTTCAGGATGATTGGAAGGTTTTCTAGGTAATTTGGTGGAGACAGGTGATTTGGGGGCCCTACTCTTCCGCCATCGTGCCCCTCCTCCGCCTTACATCACTTTTATTTATTCAGGAAACTATACATGAATCATGCAAAAATGGTCTTTCCTTGTAAGCTTTTTTTCAGAGATTTTACTCATGATAAGAAAGAACTTACATAATGATAGGGCAGCAAAATTGGCTGGTGTTGAAGAAAGTGAAAATATTTATTTATCATGATGCAGGAGTAGGTAAAAACCATAATCTGCCAAGACCTGCAGGAATTACTCATACCCTGAGCTAACCATAACCATAATCAGCATTCTTGTAAAATGAAATTTCACTTGTTATTAATTACAACTTCAAAATACATCCTTTGGGAAAGACAAAGAGAGTTCATTTATAATTCAATTTGTGCTTTTTTTTGAGCAATATGCACCTAAACATAATGTATAAAAGATATTACTATGTAATAGCCAGACTTGTCTGCTATTAAACACATGTAAATTAAGAAAGTGGGGGTACACTTGCAAAAGGATCTTAATACTAAAATGTGCCAATCCCTGTGAGATTATGGAGGAATGGGTTGTGCATCCCATAATTGATAACCACATACAACTACCCATTAGAAAAGTATTGTGACTTTAGGGGGCCCTGGGTGGCTCAGTTGGTTAAGCATCCTACTCTTGATTTCGCCTCAGGCCATGATCTCAGGGTCGTGAGATGGAGCCTCAGGTCTGGCTCCATGCCCAGCGGTGAGTCTGCTTCTCTCCCTCTCCTTCTGCGCCCCCCCCCCCCCCCCCCCCGCTCATGTGTGGTCTCTTTCTAAAATAAATAAATAAATCTTTTTTTTTTTTTTTTAAAGAAAAGTAATGTGATTATGTTTTTGCAACAAAAACGTCTTTATCCATTGTCTAGTAACCTCACTCCTGGGGATTTATCTTTAAGAAATAGCCCAGAAGGGGACACCTGGGTGGCTCAGCGGTTGAGCGTCTGCCTTCGGCTCAGGGTGTGATCCTGGAGTCTCGGGATCAAGTCCCACATTGGGCTCCCTGCGTGGAGCCTGCTTCTCCCTCTGCCTATGTCTCTGCCTCTCTCTCTCTCTGTGTCTCTCATGAATAAATAAATAAAATCTTTTTTTAAAAAAAGAAATAGCCCAGAAGAAGGAAAGAAATAAGTTATGAGATGATCACTGCAACATTATTTGCAGTATCACACAAAAAGGAAACTGAGAGGATTAGCTCAATAAATTATGGAACATCTAGTTATTGAAGTATTTTACAACTATTACAACAAGACAATGTAACAAAATAAAAATATTTAAAATAAAGTAAGTAGAAAACACAGGGAACAAAGTTTTATCTATCTTATGATTATAATCTAATAATTATGAGTGCGTATGGACCTGGAAAAGAATACAGAAAACATGGAAAAGGAAAATACTCTTCCTTTTATTCTATAATTATTGTCATTATTGCTATGGTGCTTTTAGTGTGCACAAAACCCCAAAATATACACACAGCTTTTTAAAAATGAGAGAGTGATCCAATAGGGTACAGATCCTGACCAAAACAGTGAGAAAGCTGCTAAGGCAGTGTGCATGGTACAGGCTCGAGAACCAGAATCGAATATTCAGATTCTAACTCGGCCCTTGACTAACTAGCTTCATGTCCTTGCAAATTACTTAACCTCCATGTGCCTCGATTTCCTCATCTGTAAAATGGAAATCTTAACAGAAGCTATGTACTTCTCAGAGTTACTGTGAGGATTAAATACATCCTCAAAACAATGTTTGCTAAGTATTTTATTTTATTATAAAAAAACCCTCTTACGTGGAGAAAGAGGAACCTTCTTACACTGTTGATGGGAATGCAAACTGGTGCAGCCACTCTGAACACAGTGTGGAGATTCCTCAGAAAGTTAAAAATACAACTACTCTATGATCCAGCAATTTCACTACTAGGGATTTATCCAAAGGTACAAACATAGTCTGAAGGGGCACCTGCACCCCAATGTTATAGCAGCAATGTCCACAATCGCCAAAACAGGGAAAGAGCTGGGATGTCCATTAACAGATAAATAGATAAAGAAGATGTGGCATATATAGAACAGAATATCACGGAGTCATCAAAAGAAAATGAAATCTTGCCATTGCAACAATGTAGATGGAACTAGAGGGTATTATGCTAAGCAAAATAAGTCAGAGAAAGACAATTGTGGTATGTTTCATTCATATGTGGAAACTCAGAAACAAAACAGAGGAGGATGGGGGAAGGGAAAGAAAAACAAAGTAAGGTGAAATCAGAGAGAGAGACAAATCATACAGAGACTCTCAACTCTAGGAAACAAACTAAGGGTTGCTGGAGGGGAGGTGGGTGGCCAGATGGGGTAACTGGGTGATGGGCATTAAGGAAGGAAGGCATGTGACACAATGAGTACTGAGTGTTGTATGCAACCAATACAATTAACATATAGTTATGTTAATTAAATTGATTTTAATTTTTAAAAAACTTCTTTGCATAGATTGCTCCTTGTAACAAATTTCTCTGAAGTTTTCATAAAACTAGTATTCCACAGTCACAGGTTACAACACTTCACAGCATCACAATGAACTTCTCTCTGAAATATTTTCAGACATTCAAGTGTTTTCTTTTTGCTTTACATTCTAATGGTAATGACATCTTTGTACACACAATCTTTTCATTTAGTAGCAAGGATATAACATAAATATTTCTCTCTACACCAGAGCATTCTCTACCCATAGATCATCCCAAATTCTCTAAGATTCTCTAGCATCAGGTCCACGAGAATTGCTGAACTTCTTTGGCAAATTTGTGCAGGAAAAAGACAAGTGTTTGAGGGTGAAGAAAATGTAACTTGAATCAATTATAAATCTACCACCAGAAGTGTAAAGATGAGTTCATGCTGGCTGTTAATAGTTTTCTTATAATAATTATCCTAACAATTTACAGAAAGTACCCATCACATAGGCTTCAGCTTCCACAGGACTTTCCTCTACACTGTGAACACAGCACAGCTTTGCCCTGGACATTCACAAACCCCATCTCCTCACATCTCACCTTGTAGATTTGTGGGTGTCTGTGGCTCACCTATCACCTTTATGACAAAGACTCAGAAATATGCATTTCTAGCCTCTAAAACCCTCTGTACTGGAGCTCTACATTTGGGACAGTCTCCTCCATCAGGATTGTCCTTAATTAACCAAACTATTGCTCTGTCCAGCATGCAGGAGGACCAAGTAGGCCAATCAAAGGGGATTTTGATGAAAAGGAACGTGAGGGCCATAATGTGATATATTTGAGTCCAGCCTAGAGTAGGACCATCACTTCATGTCCATAGGCCTCAAGCTGGGTTTGCATACAACTCCACTTCCACAACGGAACTCCTCCCATGTTCCAAAACACAGGCATACCTCTTCCCTGCCACGAATCCCCCCCCCCCCCCGACTCTGGATGTTAAAACCTTCTAGAAATCCACAAAGTTGATGCAAAAAATCTCTTTCGTGAAGCTTCTTTCAATCGAGGTGCTTTGCTAGCTTCGTGTATTCCCAGTTTTATAGCTATTTTTGTTAAGGGTTTAGCATAGAAATACAGAATCAGAAGCATGCATTTTGACCCATGTTGCTGTATAAATTAATAAGATATACTATCAAATGGGGACACAAAAGTGGCAAGGATGTTTAAAGACTCTGCCTTTTCTATTTCCCCACTGATGCCAAATAATGCAGGGCTCCTGAGGGAGCCTCCCACAAAAGCAAAGCAGAGGGCCTAGTACAAAATATTGGCGGCAGGAAGGCCCTAATTTGTCAGACAAGACACGTATGGGAAAGTTCCCTGTCTTCTCTATGTAATTATCTTAGGGGGAGAATTCAGAAGTGAGCTGGCTCTCTCAGCAACATGTACTAACACACACACACTGTTTGAATCTAAAAAATAGGGAGATAATATTTTCTGGCAGAAGCAATTCTGATTTGGCTAATTGATTTGCCAAAGAAGATTGGCTTTGCAAATTTGGCTTAAAGTGATCATTTCACCAATTACATGACATACATGAGCTAAAATTGGCAACTCAAGTTTTTGACAAAAACACTTAAAAATATAGAAGATTAAAAAATATTGACTGAGTGTTATACTATATGTTGGCAAATTGAATTTAAATGAAAAAATAAATTAAAAAATATTGCATCACACTGGCAAAGATGTACTAAATTAACGATATTTCAACCTTACTTTTTCTAACTATATAGACCAAATTAGAGAAGGTGCCTCTAAATTTAAGAGTAACAATCATAATTAACAGTCATTTAGGAAAGTCTGCTTGGTTTCTAAAACTCCCAGAAATAAACTGAAAGAGAACCTATCAGTTTGTCAGACTATAGAACCTTAAAAGTAATGGTGATTTTTGTCATGGGCCCTAGAAGGAATGTGAAAAATTGAGCGAGTTCTTCGCAATGGTGTTCACAGATTATTACTATAATGGTCACCAAAACCAAACAGAAGTAAAGCCAAAACTTGTCCTCACTTCTTTCAACTGTGCGAGGTTTTTCTTTTTCTTTTTTTAATGTACAGAATTGATGCTGACAACTGTCTCATTCTACTCCTCCCCTCACCATGTGTACTCTCTCTCAATTAAATAAATCTTTAAAAAATACATATACCCAATGGAATCTAAATATCATAGCACGTTGATAGTTATCATCATCAATTTACAAAATCCACATAGAGCTTTCCTTTAACATGGAACGTTTGCATTTCTCTTTATTCCCTGGAACTCATGCATGTGTTTCACTGACCCCACTGAATTTTACCCTAATATATTTTTATGTAGAGGAATCTTATTGATCACTGTGTCATATTTTGCTATAACAACTATGCACATAAGTAGGAATTAAGTTTAAGTTTTTCAAATTTCTTGTGAACATAGTTTTCTTGTATGCAAAAAATATCTGAATTGATGTATTGTTACAATTATGATTAATGCACAAGAGATCACAACTAAACATGTTATAGATATTTATCAGGAAAAATATAATTTTTTATTAGAAATCTCTCACTGGAGTCGCCTCTCCATGTGCCATGGCATTCAGAGCCCATTAGGCAACCTAGAAGAAGATGGCACAGTGTATCCTGGACTGCGCAATTTTGTCACATGCCATTTTGCAAAACTGAAGCTAAATTCCCCCCTGTAAGTCCAAAGCTCAGGAGTAGTCATCCTTCCATTAAGGACTCTTTCTTTTTCTTCCCAAATACATGGAATTAGCAAAATGTGACAGTGTTATCTATTGTTCTTGTCATTTTTATGATCTGGGTGTCCCTCTGTCAAGAAAACAAACTGCCTATTGCAGTAAGGAAGGGAAACACAGTAATTGCCAAACTTGTGGGGGTAAAAAAATCTCTCCATCGTTGCTCCTTTAACATCTCCCTCAGAGACAACTTTCTCATTGCACCTGCCTCACCTGATTGGCAAACCCACCTTTTTGGCTCATGGATGGTAATAAAAGGTTACAACACTCTCTCCTCTCCTCTGTAGGAAGCATGTACTACCTACAGAGCCTGGTCTCCATGAGGAATTTTGAAAAGAGGGATGCTAACTAAGGAAAGACCATCATCTCTGAGTTTGACAAGGTTTTGTGGAAAAGAAGAAGAGCTGAGGGCACACACAGTAGGGATTATGGTTTTTCACGCACTGCATCTGATCAGAGAAGAATGCCACCAGTGTCCCAGATTCATAAGAACAGAGAAAATCTCATATTAGGTCAGCATTTATCAAATAAGATTAAATTCCCACTAAATACAGAAATTAAACTATGTCAACAACCTACCTTTCTAGCTTTAAAAACTATTACATGGGTATGTAAATTGCAACAAATTTACTGGAATATAATTTTTTAATATCTATCTCTAGAAACATGTAGGTCCTTTCAATCAGTGATAACGCCATTATCTTTGACATTAGTAATATGAAAGAGAGAAAAATAATATATGATATGTAAATATTATATTTATAATATAAAATATAATAATATGAAAGAGAAAAAACCTTATGCACAAATCCTTCATGCAGTGTCACATATATTATGGAGAATCTGAATCAGTCAATATATTAAAAAAAAGGACATGGTTTGTTAAACTGCAAACTCTACAAAAGATATATTTGCACCACTAAATGGAATCTATCAAGAAATGTATAGTAAGCGAGGAAGAGGCATACACTATAATATCTAGGAAAAAGAACAGGATGTAGAAATATATCAGTCTGAACAGTTGAGGAAGATGTCTACTAAAATAAGATTATAAAAATAAAGTACACCAAAATGTTGACATTAATTGTCACAAATTGGTGGCCTAGAGAATGTTTTTTTTCTTCTTTGTATTTTTCTGTATTTTCCAATTTCCTAAAATGAGCATATACAACTAACAATTACAATAATTAAAGAATTTTTTTAAGAAGAATCTCCAATAATGTACCATTTGTTAAAGCAGTAACAATTACTGGCTAAGCATCAAAAATGTCTTTTCACATCGTGGTTTTCCATCAGTCCTCCTACTCTATGGCATGATGTGAACTTGCTGTATCATTGGACATTACTCAGTTCTGCTAAGGAAGACAAGAAGAGCACATAAAATAGATGAAATGCATAAGCAATGTAAAGCATAGTCAGTGAGTTAGCAAGTGGCTTAGGAGCCACAGGAGGAACTCAGTTTGGATTTAGTACAAATAATGATCAAACAAGTGGCTTGGGAGGCATGGGCAGAACTGACTGTGTGTGCTGAATGCTGACAGTAAGGTAAAAACCTATAATGCTAAAAAGAGCAAGCAGACTGTATGATGGCATCAATGTAAACCTTACTCAAAGCTAGGAAAGGACGGACAGACTAAGTTATAAGCTGACAGCTGGGTGACCCCTGTCCAAAAAAGTGCAATTAGACACCACAGCTGTTTAGCAGCTAATTGGCAAGCTCCAGCTCTGGGCTAACCTCGTTTCTCAGATAGAGCACGGATGTGTCAATGGCCTCAGGCACCTTCAGCCTATGGTCCCCTTGCATGAACCCAGCCCTGGCCATCATCAAGGAAGGCTGCTGTAGCAGAAAGATAGGACATATCAACGTTACTAGCTCAGGAGTCAGACTAGCCCTCCCTCCTGACACCTTGCCCCAACTATACCAATCTACCCCACTGCTGCCTTTTTTTTTTTTTTAAATTGATTTAATACATGGTGGGATTCAAGCATCTTGATTGGGTCCAGAGCCTTCCTGTTTTGGGGCTTCAGGAATACCTTGCCTGGTAGGTTCCTGCCTGAAGTCCTTCCCTAAACACCAGTGGAAGAGACATGCTTTCCTTTACTCCCATCTCTGGAATGATGCTTCAGACAGACTTGGGTTTGGGATGTGATATGGACTCACACAATACACCTATTAATCACCAGAAACCAAGTCTGGACTTAGATCGGTAATGTAGTAGAACTGTACAAGGTAGGAGTTTGGAATATGGAAGGTATAGCATCACAGGAGGAGGATGGGCCTACAGGCAGATTTATTTGTAAACCACAAGAGTGTCCTATTTGGGGAGGTTGGCAAAGGGGCTATCACTTGATTTACCCCATGGCAGGAAGCTCTGTGGTCCTTGTACAGAGTGTAGATGAGGAAGGAATTATTCTTATTGTAATACATCACTAATCAACTGAACACATTATGGGAAATCATTCTTGATCCATGGCTCCCCTATATCAATGTATTCCACTGTCATTCTTTTGAAACTCCCTCAGTCTTAAGAGGGCTTAGTAGTACAATGAAGAAATGCATTCCGCCTCCCCTTTCCTACTGCGACTGTAAAATACATTTCCTCAGCCATGACCATGGGTGGGTGAGGGCGATGTCAGAGCAAAGAGCATTTATTTTGCTTTGAATCCACTCGGCATGTCTTCCTCTCTCCCCAGATTAACCCCAAAGTGTTCAATATCTAACACAGCTACTAATCCTCCCAGTATTAGAAAACAAAATACACAAAAAGCCCCAAGGTTCAAGAGATGTTGCAGGGCTGTTGCTATCATATTCGACATAAAAGGCACCCCTGGAATTGAGCAGTGAGGTGGCCCTGACTGAGATCTTACGAGATGCATCTGCGTAAAGCCTGGTTAATTGCTGTAAGAGTTTTAGTAACTTCCACTGGGAATCACACATTCCAGGTAATATGATAGATGCTCTTCTCCAGCATAATTGGTCTACTAAAGCAAAAAGTATTTTGAGTACAGAATTATTTAAAAACAATAAATGAACACCTAAAAATTTTACTTCTAACCACAAACATCTATTTTTTATAATAGGGTCAAGGTCTTTTCTTCAAATATGCTTCTCTGAAGTGGAAGTCAGGTGCTCCACACAGCTAGCTGTCTAATGCAATTTCCATGCACTCCAGGAGAAGCTTCTGCAAAGTGGAGCAAGACTTCAGAGAACTAGAAGCATAGGTAAAGCAACCTGAAGGCGATTAATAATGTTCCAGAAACCTTTTGTAACTGTCTCATGTTCTGCTATTACTAGTGTGATCTGTGAACCAGCAGCATCACCATCACCTGGAAGCTAGTCTAGAAATGCAGGATCTCAGTTCCCACCCAGATCTTCAGAAAGCCAGGATCTGCTGTAAGCCATTTCGGGGTGGTTTGTATGCACAGTGAAATGTGAATGGCACTAAGTGAAATAAGTCAGTCAGAGAAAGACAAATACCATGTGACTTAACTCATACATGGAATTTAAGAAACAAAATGGATGAACACAGGGGGAGGAAATGAAAAAAAAAAAGATGAAAACAGAGAGGGAGGCAAACTATAAGAGATTCTTAACTATTAGGAACAAACTGAGGGTTGCTGGAGGGGAGTTGGGTGGGAAGATGGGATAATTGGGTGATGAGCATTAAGGAGGGCACTTGATATAATGAGCACTGGGTGTTATATGCAACTGATGAATCACTAAATTCTACCCCTGAAACTAATAAAACACTGTATGTTAACAAAAAGAAAGAGAAAGAAAGAAGAGAGAAGAAGGAAGGAAGGAAGGAAGGAAGGAAGGAAGGAAGGAAGGAAGGAAGGAAGGAAGGAAGGAAGGAAGGGAAAGAAAGAGAGAAAGAAAAATGTTTTCTACACACGCACACATACACAAAATTTGAGTAGCACTGATCTAGCCTATACCTATTTCAGTAACAAGTTTTTAAAGAAGATCCTCTTTCTTTCTGTCTTCATATTTTATAATATTATGTCTGATTTAACTGAATTATAATTATAAAAGTAAGTATAACTAGTATAAACAAGAATGGGAGAAACGTAAGTGATGCTGCAGAAGCACTGAAAGCCACCAGTGAGAATGCAAGAGAGCAAGTGTGATTGGTGAAGTGCTCGCCACACTGGGCATCACTCGGGATGTGCATCACTGAGGATGTGACAGGGGAAAGATGGCATCTATTAACCCAGTGAGTAGTTTAAATGTAGCGGTTTGAAAGCACCAGGACTGATACAATAATTCATATTCACTGGTGAATTTTGGTGAATGGTTTTTAACCCTAATGACGAACGACACCATGGGAAGGCAGTTGAGATGGGCACGGTGCACTTGCCAAATGCCTCCAGTTCTCCAGCTCCCAGCCACCTGCAGGACTGCCCTTTCTGGCCCACTGTGGCATAGAAGCACGAGGCTCAATGGGTCAATGAGTTGTGAGCTGGAGTGCCACCTGTCTTTCCAGCCTAATTTTTAGGGGAAAACCTTCCAGAGCACACTCTTTTCCTTTAGCCCAAAGGCCAGCAACATCAAAGAGACTCAGCCAGAGAGAAGCACTGCTGACATTTAGAGTCCCTGAGATTCTGAGGTTTACTGCAGCGGTGTAGGCCATTCTGACTGGAACCCTTACACGATTGGCTTTCCTGTGTTTCCAGGTTGCAGATGGCAGATGTGGAACTTCTCAGCCTCCATAACCATGTAAACCAATTCCTATAATAAATGTCCTCTTGTGTCTATTTATAACCTATTGGTTCTGTTTCTCGGAAGAACTCTAACACAGCTACATTACAGAATTTAGATTGCAAAAGATGTAAATGAAATATGATGACAAACAATACAACTTCAATGATTCAAATGAGTGTTTTCCAAAAGGAGAACTCATTATTGGTCTACAAACTTTTTAAATCTGTAGGTGTCCACGATGAATTTGTGGCAAAGAGGAGCTTGGGAGAACCTCTGTTTAAGGAAATATTAAATTTATTAAGGAGATGCAGCTGCAGAGATAAAGTATCTTTCAATTTCTACTGTCTATAGTGGTGGACTATGTTTTCCATGCCTAACTGCCTGTGATTATGAAACAACCCTGAAGTAAAATAAAATAGAATGTAGATAATAAATCTATATTATATATATGTGAAAAATTTAAAATATGCAAAACAAAATATAAGAGACTAAAGGGGCATCTGGGTGGTGGTGGTTCAGTTGTTTTGAGCATCTGACTCTTGGTTTCAGGTCAGGTCATGATCTTGTGGGTCATGGGATCAAGCCCTGTGTCAAGTTCCAGGCTCAGTGGGAAGTCTGCTTGAAGAGTCTCTTGCTCTGCTCCTCCTTTGACTTGCTCGCTCTCTCTCAAATAAATAAATCTTTAAAAAAATATATAAGAAACTAAGAAGTTAAAGGTGGGAAGAACTCAATAAACAGAATAAAAGGAATGATTAATATATAAGGCAAAATAAAATTTAAGAAATTAAATGCTGTGTTTCAGGAATTTGACACACTTCAGTACATACATAGAGTGCTTGAGTTAATCTGTAACCCAAGGGTCATTAATATCTGAAGCTCCCTGACCAAGAGTCCCTGCTCCCTGACCAATAGGCACAGTCACCTAACATTGAAAGATCAGTCATGGAGCGTCCTCAGCAGAGTATGACTGTCCTTCAAAAATACCAATCTAAATCTGCATCTGAGATCATTAATTGGTCTAAGGGATTTGGAGATAACTTTTCATTGACCAGAAGTATTGTTCAGGCAACTTAAACCTGGTATGGATGGGACTGAAGAAGCCAAGGAGCCAGGAAAGCGAACCCTTTTGCAGAGATATCCTTCATCTAGAACTCCTCTCTGTCCTGTTGTGCCCACAGAACATTCTCTTACCTGAACTTGCTACAGGTTTAGCTGAATCAAGGTGTTCATTATGTTTGCACCATAATTAGTCTTTCCAGGTATTATATGCAACTGATGAATTATTGGAAACTACATCTGAAACTAATGATGTACTATATGTTGGTTTATTGAATTTAAGTAAAAAAAAAAAAAAAAAGAAGAAGAAGAAGAAGAAGAAAATGTTTTTCCTGCAAGGTGAGTGGGAGAGTGCTGGAAAGGTTACAGGTGGAATCTTCAGTGAGTTTAGAGACAGGATATGCACATGTCTGAGACTTATTTCTGTGGTAACCTATCTCTCTCTCTAGAGATGATCTTTAAAGAGAAATAGGAGAGAGAGAGAGAGAGAAAGAGAGAGAGAGAGAGTGTGTCTGTGTGTGTGTGTGTCTGTGGAGATATGGAGCTCCCATTTACTTCTAAATGTCAGGAGTTACCCATAATAACTTCTCTAAGAGAGAAAAGCAAGGTAAGCATAAGGAGCTAGGATAAATCCAATTATTGAAAGATCATCATTGTTAAAATATCAAATGATAATTCAAATGAAAACCCAAAATTCAATCACATAAAATGTGATTCAGAAAAACATGAATTAAGAATATTAGTGATAAAAGTCACAACATAAGACTTTAGAATGAATAAAAGGTAACAGCATCTATAAAAACAAAACATAGATAATGTCATGAACTATTAAAAGGAAAAGAAAAATCCTAAAACTTGAAAGCATAAATTAGAATAACAAAATAAAGTTATATAAAACTGTGGTGTGTGGTGGTTCAAAATATGCCCAAAAATTCTTGAACGCTATCTTTAAAAGGTGGATCCTAATTTTCCTCTCCTTGAGTGGGCTGAACATAAAGACTCCCTTCTGATGAATAGAATAAAGCTGAAGTGACGGTGTGTGATTTCTGAGATGAAGACACGAAACCCTTCGTGGTCTCCTGCCTGCCTAGTCTTGGATGTCTGGCTCTGGAGAAGTAGCCATCATGTGAGGACACTCAAGCAGCTGTGAGAAGGAGAAAAGCCAAGTGACGAGTCCTCTTAGAGACAGATCATCCCAGGACCAGTCAGGCTGTCTAGATACTCTAATCTTGGCTGACACACGTCCCGGTAAGAGACTGAGCCAGAACCTCCCATGTAAGCCATTCGCAGACACCAGACTCTCAGAAACCTTGTGAAAAAAAATAAGTGTTATTTTAAGCTACGAAGTTTTAGATCATTTGTAAAAAAGCAGCAATAGACAATGAACACAAATTGCTAGAGCAATTTTTAAATAAGCAAATATATCATTTGCAGAGGTGAGAAAGGAGTCAAATAAGGTGTGCTCTAAGGAAGCCCCCCATTTGAGGTAGAGGGGATCTCAAAATATAAAACTCCCAGAGAAACTCTCTCAGGACTATCTCATGATAGATCTTTGAACAGGGAAGCCCCAGCAACCATCCTTTACCTAGGACCTACCAATTAGAGTAGGGCCCATCCTTTTCTGCAAAAAGAACTCTTAAATCCATGACCTAATGCACATGCTCCTATTGGCTTGTAGAGGAGACTGCTATTCTTTCAAATTGTGCATGCCAGTTGTTAACTAAAATCATGAAATCATCATGAAAAATTAAGTAATAGGGATCCCTGGGTGGCGCAGCAGTTTGGCGCCTGCCTTTGGCCCAGGGCGTGATCCTGGAGACCCGGGATCGAATCCCACGTCGGGCTCCCGGTGCATGGAGCCTGCTTCTCCCTCTGCCTGTGTCTCTGCCTCTCTCTCTCTCTCTCTCTCTGTGTGACTATCATTAAAAAAAATTTAAAAAAATCTCTATTAAAAAAAAGAAAAATTAAGTAATAAAAAATTAAATCAATTACATTAAAAAAAAAGTTAATAGATACTGAAGGCTCATCACATCCTAATTATTTTACTACTTTACACTATTACCTGTGCTTTTGAGGTAACGTACGTATACTGAATCTATGTGATGGAAATCCTGCACTGTGCATCTCTTCCCACCTGCTTGTTCAGTGGGAATCACACTGGTAGCTGGAAATCAGCTGTGGTGGGAATAATTACACACTGGGAACTGGGAAAGGCTAGAAATCAGGACTGGATTTACTGGTTTTTTTTTTAATTGTCTATTTTTTAGGAACTGATAGGAAAATGTTAATAATGCAGATTATTCTGCATCATTCTGCATTTCTGTACCTGTTATATGTGGAATAGCACAAGACTTTGAGGAAACATTCTTCTAATATTCAAAACATTTTATCCAACTCATCATGGAAGAATGAGCGAAGTTCTAACATGTGTCTTTGTCGGTTTACTTTTCTTTGAGAGAGAGAGAGAGAGAGAGATGCAGTGGGGGAGGGGTAGAGGGAGAGGGAAAGAGAATCTTAAGCAGGTTCCACATCCAGTGAGGAACCCAACACAGGGCTCAGTCTCACAGTCCTGAGATCATGACCTGAGCTAAAATCAAGAATCTACCACTTAACCAACTGAGCCATCCAAGCATCCCTTCATTGGTTCACTTTTTTTCTTTTTCTTTTTTTTTTCCCCATTGGTTCACTTTAATCTTACTAGTTAAGGTAAATGAAAATACTGAATAACCTGCAATTTGAATTGTACTTGTCTGTCCATTGCAACCATACGATGCAAAATACAAAAATTTGCCAGAAATTACCACATTCTATGAAAATCAAATGACTTGATGGAATTTATAACAAAAAAGATTACATGTTTCATTATTTGTAAACTGTGCGGTACATATCCTTTATATCAAATTTTTTAATAAACATGTGTGTTTAGAGACTTCATTTTCTTAAAATAGCCAGTTTTTAAACATTTGCCAGCATGTCACACTGACACAAACTCAGGCTGGCTATAACATTTGAATTATTTTTCTTAAAATAAGCCAACATTGTGTATGGCAGGAACTGTGCTGAGGGGCAGGGATATTTCGGCATCTTTCCTGAGGGTAGGAGCAGGAGCATTCAGAACAAGGCAGGAGAAGCAGAAAGATTCCTGATTCCCCAGCCTGGGGAATGGATGGAGGGACAGGTAGCAGGACCTGAAGAGTTTTCACAGAGGAAAGGTTTTAATTGATGTTACTGTGACATCATTTGAAATCTAAGTCATGAAGGTAAATGCAAATGACACGTGAGCACCTGCACATAAGACCTTATCTTAAATTCTTTGCTCCAACAGCCCACCACCTACCCTTTCAGGGCATTGAGCCTAATAGATGCTCAATAAATATTTGGTGAGCGTCTGCATTAAATTAAAGATGAAATGAGAGCTGCTCTCATTTTATAATTGTACACAATTGGTAAGGGTTTTATGTGTGCTCTGCAGGGATGCCTGGGAGGCGCCCTTGGAAGTCACAGCCAAATTTGCACTTAAATCGCTGAAAATATACAAAAAGAATATACTCCATGCAAACGAGCCTGCCCATTTAGATACTCAAAGTTGTTAGGTTCTTTGGCTAGCCTTTAGCAATTAGATGGCATGGGGACCAGAGGATATTGTCCCAGGAGCCACTGTGCAGGGACAGTAAAGCTCCATCTCTGTCCTGAGCAGGACTCAAACACAGTCACACAACCTGTGTTATAACATTAGCGTCCTCAACCTTTTACTGATTATTTGACCTTCTACAGACAAAGGCAAAGGCACCTGCATAAACTTCCTCAAAAAATTTCACCAATAAAAAATTATTCTAATATCCCTTGAGCTGATGAATGAACCCTTGAGGTCTAATTTGTTGTGGGTTTTTTTTGTTTTTGTTTTTGTTTTTAAATTTTTTTTTTAAGATTTCATTTATTTATTCACCAGAGACACACACAGAGAGAGAGAGAGAGAGAGAGAGAGAGGCAGAGACACAGGCAGAGGGAGAAGCAGGCTCCATGCAGGGAGCCCGACATGGGACTCAATCCTGGGTCTCCAGGATTACACCCTGGGCTGAAGGCAGCGCTAAACCGCTGAGCCACCAAGGCTGCCCCTTGAGGCCTAATTTGAATGTTGATAAATAAGGCTCAACCATGCTCTGGGTAATGAAATTTTGATTAGGTTCTGGTGACTCAATCCCCGAAGCATGGGCTCCTGATTAGGAATATTTGGTTATCTAACTTTCCCTAGGTATGAATAAGGCAATCATCATGTATGCTGCAGTATTTAATACAGACAACCTGCAAGACTAAATAGATTAAAATTTCTTTGTATGAACCTGTTCTTAAAGCTAGAAGGATCGGGGTGCTTGGGTGGCTCAGTCAGTTGTGTCCAACTCTTGATTTTTGGCTCAGGTCATGACCTGGGGGTTGTGGGATAGATACCTGCGTCCAGCTCTGTGCTGGGCATGGAGCTTGCTTGGGATTCTTTCTATGTCTCTCTCCTATACCCCTCCCCACCCCACCACCACTATCTCTCTCTCTGAAACACAAAAGGAAGAAGAAGAAGAAGAAGAAGAAGAAGAAGAAGAAGAAGAAGAGAAGAAGAGAAGAAGAAGAAGAAAGAAGAAAAAGAAGAAAGAAGAAGAAAGAGAAGAAAAAGAAAGAAAGGAAAGGAAAGAAAGGAAAGGAAAAGAAGAAAGAAGAAAGAAGAAAGAAAGAAGAACGGAAAGAAAGAAAGAAAAGAGAAAGGAAGAAAGAAGAAGAAAAGAAGAAGAAAAGAAAAGAAAAGGAAAAGGAAAGGAAAGGAAAGGAAAGGAAAGGAAAGGAAAGGAAAGAAAGGAAGAAGAAAGAAAAAGAAGAAAGAAGAGAAGAAGGAAGGAAGGAAGGAAGGAAGGAAGAGGAAGGAAGGAAGGAAGGAAGGAAGGAAGAAAAGAAGACTGGAAGCGTAATCTTTGCATTTGAATATATTTGATGTCTCAGGAAATAAACAAACAAACCCCCCTGCCCGACTTCATTTTAATGGGTGACCATATCACGTTAAGGGATTCAGATGCCAATAAAATATAGACTGCTCAATTTTAATACCACATCTAGGCCCTTAAATACAAGGAATTCTACTGAAGTGCAGTACAACTCAAGCTAAGGTTGGCATTAATATTGCCCTTGGAATGCTCAGACTTGGGAGTAAAAACATTATTCTACAATCTCCTTTGCTCTATGCAGTGGATTTTAACTTCATTTTTGATGTTGCGCAAATAACACAGCTTGAGTCAAACTAGAGCCCTTGGGTAGAACTGTCAGCCACTCTCTCCAGCATCCTAGGATGGCTGTTTTCCATTCATTATTTCCTGTGGAAAGCAAGATTCTCTTTTGAGTGTCAACAACTTTGATGGTTTCTCACTGCAGAAGAAAAGAGGATGAATTATTCTGGAGAAAATACTTTCTTCTTCCTTCGTGATATTTGTGAAGGGCCTGGCACCTCCGAGAGAGCGGCTGATATTCTCCAAGCTCTTGTCCTCTAGATAATATGTTCAGGGTTTTATTTAAATATTCTTTAAATGGGGGCACCTGAATGGCTCAGTCAGTTAAGCGTCTGCCTTGGGCTCAGGTCATGATCTCAGAGTCCTGAGATCAAGCCCCACATCCTTCTCTCTCTCTCTCTCTCTCTCTCAAATAAATAAATAAAATAAAGAAATAAAACCTTTTTTAAAAAGGTGTTTAAATATTCTTTAAATGATTTAAATGCCTTATGGAAGTATTAGCCTCCACAAGGAAGATATTTTCAGGATGAGCTCTGAAAATGCCACTTTTGCAATCAAGCTTGTCCATCTCACCAAACCCTCTCTAATTTAAAGAATGGACAATGAAAGGGCCTTTGTAAGATTTAAAAGTCAGAGTGGGCCAGGGTGGGGCAAGGGGCTTCATGCAGCAGAGTTCTTAAGGCATGAACTCCCCTTGGCTGTACCTCTTCTAACTGTGGGACGTTGGGCATATTTTCTTTACCTCTTTAAGCATCCAAGATCTCATCTTTAAATTGGGGATATTAGAGAACCCAAGTCAAAAGTCCATTGTGGGGATCCCTGGGTGGCGCAGCGGTTTGGCGCCTGCCTTTGGCCCAGGGCGCGATCCTGGAGACCCGGGATCGAATCCCACGTCGGGCTCCCGGTGCATGGAGCCTGATTCTCCCTCTGCCTGTGTCTCTGCCTCTCTCTCTCTCTCTCTCTATCATAAATAAATAAAAAAATTTAAAAAAAAAGTCTATTGTGAAAGTTAGATCACGGATCTTCACACAGTGACTAGTGGATAATAAACATAAAATGCCTCAATAACGGCAAGCTATTATAGAGAGCAGACACTTGATAGAAAGTTGTCTGGAGGCCAAACTGTGGAATCATTTGTTATTTGATCATTTCCTCCATGTTACAAAGTCCCTTTTTTTTTTTCTATGATAGTCACAGAGAGAGAGAGAGAGAGAGAGAGAGAGGCAGAGACATAGGCAGAGGGAGAAGCAGGCTCCATGCACCGGGAGCCCGACGTGGGATTCGATCCCGGGTCTCCAGGATCGCGCCCTGGGCCAAAGGCAGGCGCCAAACCACTGTGCCACCCAGGGATCCCCAAAGTCCCTTTTTTTAACCCAGTAAATTCCTGGGTAACAAGAAAGACATACTAAATTCCTCTCCATTATGAATAGCATTAAAATAAACTTTTAGGTGATTACCTTTTATGTGCAAGAAGGCTTTTGTGTACAGATAATGAGACAGGAATCCTGTCAACTGGGACAGGTGAGGTAAGAGACGTACTTAAAAATCACACAAAGCAGGGAGTGGTAAATGCCAAAGAAAGATAAAAAAATAATATGTTACCCATATTCGGAAGAGGGAAAAGTATCTCCTGCAGGGGGAGTGAATGGAGACCCAACGAGTCTTCCAGGAGATGATAAGTGTGGGACTTGTCGTGAAGGGGGAAGCAGAGGCACAGGAGAAGTAGTGCCAGCACTCGAGCTCTTCTCTGTGTGCCAGGCACTGTGCTAAGCTCCATGACTTGTTTAATTCTCCCAAAATTTTACTGAGTAGGTGCAATTATTCTTATCTCATTAGGGATGAAATTGAGGCGTAAGGTGATTAAGTCACTTGTTGAGAGTCATACAGCTGACGAGTGGCAGTGCCAGGGCTGGAGCTCAGGTTTGTCCGACTCTGTAGCCTTATTCTTTATTTAAATTCAATTTAGTTAACATATAGTGTATTATTAGTTTTAGAGGTAGAGTTCAGTGATTCATCAGTTGCATATAACACCCAGTGCTCATTACATCAAGTGCCCTCCTTAATGCCCATCACCCAGTTACCCCATCCCCCCCAACCCTCTCCCCTCCAGCAACCCTCAGTTTGTTTCTTATAGTGAAGAGTCTCTTATGGTTTCTCTGACTGATTTATTTCACTGAGCATAATACCCTCTAGTTCCATTCACATCCTTGCAAATGTAAGATGTCATTTTGTGATATCTGAGTAGTATTCCATTGTATGTATATGCCATGTTTCCATTATCCATTCACCTGTTGATGGACATCTGGGCTTTTCGCATATTTTGGCTATTGGGGACATATCCTGAAGGCTTTTTTAACCATGCAATAGGAGGGACAGAATGGTGAGTGGCTCCGGAAGACAGGAGGGAATACAATGAAAACTTGGGTAGGGACCAACCCAGACCAGGTTGCTTCTTATGTCAGGCCATAAAGTCATTAAGTAGTGAGGAGCACATGAGATTTTGGATTGAGAGGTAACAGGATCAGAACTGAATACTGCAAGAATAATTGTTGAGGTCCTCATCACTGATGGTCTAGTGAGGGGAGTGTCTGGGCTTGGTCCTGACATGTTCTTCTGGCCATCAAGCCTCTTTGGTGCCATTTCCTTTTTTTTTTTTTTTAATTATTATTTATTTATGATAGTCAGAGAGAGAGAGAGAGAGAGGCAGAGACATAGGCAGAGGGAGAAGCAGGCTCCATGCACCGGGAGCCCGACGTGGGATTCGATCCCGGGTCTCCAGGATCGCGCCCTGGGCCAAAGGCAGGCGCTAAACCGCTGCACCACCCAGGGATCCCAATTTCCTATAGAAGCCAAGTCACTCAATCCCAAATTGTAAGACAGTAGGATTAATTCCTTCAGGCTCCACGGATTCTATTTCTTAGAGTATAGTTCCAAATATTTTGACTGTCCCGGAGAAATGTTCATATGCAAATCACAAAAATATTTGGATACAATTTCAGGAAATATCAAACCCTGAAACTCTAGGGAAGTGGTTCTCAAACTTCAATGCATAAAGAACAGCCAGATAGCTTGCTTACAATGCAAATTCCCAAAACTTAGCTCCTAAAAGAATACTCTTGGAGATCTAGGGATAAGGCCCAGGAACCTGCCGGTTAATAGACACTGCCAGGGGATCCTAAAGCATGTGGCTTCTAGACAAATTCCAGAAATTCTAACCCAGGGAAGAACCCCTGTTCTGGAACATCACAGACACAAAGTAAAAAGCGACCCCTAATACAAAATTAGGACTGCTTCACAGCCCTTCCCTATTGCTCCATTGTATAGTTCTGGTTTTAGCCTGTCTCTCTCTTTCTGAAAAAAAAAATATGGCATAGGAAAAGAGACACCGAGGGCTTCTTTTACAGTCCCCCCACAAAGCACTCTGCACACGGTAACGGACTCTAAAATTGCATCCAGGGGTATAAAAGGTC
Organism: Canis lupus dingo; assembly: GCF_003254725.2. Lineage (NCBI taxonomy): Eukaryota > Metazoa > Chordata > Mammalia > Carnivora > Canidae > Canis > Canis lupus. The sequence continues at coordinate 7,006,159 of NC_064260.1, forward strand.
CACCATCATTTATCAGTAATTGCCCATTTTTGCTACTCTTTATCTGCAAATACCAACTCCATCAGGTAATCCATTTTTCCTCCTCAAGGAGTACTTACAAAATAGGTAAACATTATGCTAAGAAAATACCATGGGGCTCTCTGGGAAGAATTATCTTAAAGGTTACTCAAATGTGAGCAGGCCATTAGCCACTATGAACATTGAGAGGAAATGTGGTCTGGTGGGCAAGGGGAAAAAAAAAAAAAAAAGCTTGAGACATAATTAACTGTTGAAAAGGTAGCAGAACCAAGAGACTGTTAAAAACAAGGTATGCCTGTGAGAGGGAAAAAGTGACTAAAATATTAAAAAACATTCACCCATGAAAGGTCTGCATTTATCAAAGTGAGCAGTCTATTGAAAGGAAGCGAGTAAAATGCCACCGCAGCGCCTCCATGACTTCTTTGTTACATAAAAAGCTTCATGCTCTTCCCCAAATACTTCATCTTACATGCACAGAGAAGATATAGCAAATATTAGTGGATTTACTCTGCTGACCTTCAAAGCAGTTGCAGTTTGGCAGTGATTTGTTGTGATTGTAAAGAGCCTTTCATGGGAGGATTCACAATCTGCATGGTGAAGGGATCTCCTAACTACCCACTTGAATACAAATCAACCAGCATTCACAGAGTACTATGTTGTGGAAACTCTGTCTTCAACATTCAGAAGAAATTTTTACTTGAAAAATAATGAAAAAAAAAACACAGAAAAATAATGGAAGTGTTCACAATTAAATTCTTTCAACCTTCCTGTATGCTTGAAAATTTTCCTAATAAATTCTGGGGAAAATGATACCAAGAAATCAGGAAGGTGGGGCACATGAGTACCTGTACCTTCAGCTGTTCTAATTCCTTCATAAAAAAAAATTATTTTTTTTTTGAGAGAGAGAGATAGAAAGAGAGCACAAGCAATGAAGAGAAACAGAGGGAGAGGCAGAGGAAGAAGTAGGGTCCCAGCTGAGCAAGGAACCCCCATGGGGCTTGATCCCAGGACCCCAGGATCACGACTTGAGCTGAAGGCAGGTGCTACCAACTGAGCCACCCAGGCATCCCTAAATGTTCTAATCCTTAAATTGTGAGATGGGTTTATTAATATGCCTCTTCACTTACATATACATAGAACATTGATTTCTTTTTATAAAATATTATATGATAAACATTTTAATTAAATAAAAAACTGAGACATGAAATTAAGTGTATTCTCTTTGAGTTGCTTTGGGGGCAGAACGAATGTCAACTATTTGAAATCATTCTTTGCTTGCTATCCACTGACAGCACAAAAGAGACATTTTGTTTTTTTGTTTTTTGTTTTTTTTTAAATATTTTATTTATTTATTTAGGATAGTCACAGAGAGAGAGAGAGAGGCAGAGACACAGGCAGAGGGAGAAGCAGGCTCCATGCACCGGGAGCCTGACGTGGGATTCGATCCCAGGTCTCCAGGATCGCGCCCTGGGCCAAAGGCAGGTGCCAAACCGCTGCACCACCCAGGGATCCCCAAAAGAGACATTTTGATAGTGTTGGCCATGTGTCAGTGAGTTGGTTGAAATAAAACCTTTGTGCATCCTGCAATAAAGAAACAAAATTCTCTAGAGGTGTTTTTGTTCCTATAAGCTGACAAAAGAGACGGTGACTTGGGAGGGTGTGAAGTAGTGGTGGAGAGTTCCTCTCAGCTCACACCAAAGCCTGAGCATCAAGGACTCTAGTGCTAGGCTGGGCTGGAGACTTATTTTTTGGTCCAAGCTGACACCTGGCAAAAGACCCAGGAAGCAGAGAAGGAACTAGGGTCATCTCAGAATCACAGTTTAGAGCAAGGAATAGAAGAGCTGCTGAAGCTAAGGAAGAAAGAGTACTTAGAGGTTGGCCAGGGAACAAGGATATGGATCTGAGGCCACCGACCCATGACCCAGGAAACCCAGACTGATAAGGTTCTAGCTTCCACATAAGAGATTTCCATGGATCCTCCAGTGGCAAGAATGATGCCTCAGAGACTGGGGCTTTGACAGGCACTAGGGCACAAACCCCTTCCTTATACAGTAGGATATTTATGCCATCTCCCCAAACTTACTTGAAATTCCAATTATCAAGATTCATTGAAGATAACAGGCATCCAGGTAGTGATGGGAATACTATGAGTCATCCTACCCTTGGTAATTTTATTTAATCAGATTGTTTTCCTAACGCATAGTTAGGAGTGGACATCCCCTGGAGGGCAGCATGTGGTTACAGGGTGCCAAGGGAGAAACAACCCATTTCAACACTGCACATTGGACTGACCCGAAATTGGCCAATCCTTCCTTTCCAGAAACCAGACAGCAAAGCCTTTCTGCCCTGCTCATCATGCTAAGTCGCCCTTTAATTTTCCTCTGGCTCTTTTGTCTTTCCTTCATGCAGGGGTGGGAAGAGATTGTGTTTATGTAACCCTAGAACCTATCCACCCTCTACCTCTGCCCACCATATCACATCCTCTGGGAATGAGAAGACTGGTGTCTTCCTGAGTCCCGAGATTTATGCTTTCTTCCTGGGGTGCCTCTACTTCATGCCTTACTTGCCACAGACCTGAGAATAGTTCCCAGGTGGCCCAGGTTTGACTGGAACATTCTCATGATGGTCATTTACATCTGAAAGCTGAAGTTTGCTGTATCTGTCAATGTTTTTACCCAGAGAACACTGGTTTCAAATTGTATTTTACACAAAATCAAAATATACAGACAATCAGAGCAGCTCTAGTCGTAAGGGATGGGAGGTCCAAGCTCTCCTCCAAACCCAAGACTCTCTCGTGCACACAGCCTGAAAACCACTGCCTTGCAAAGAGTGAGGGTTAGGCAGGAAAAGCAGCGGCCCTTAAAGACACAGTGAGGGATTTGACAGGGCAAATAAAACAACCCAGGGGGAGGTGGAGTGGTCCAGCTGTTTGTGTCCTTCTTGCTGCTCATCCATTCCACCCTGGGATGAAAAGAATCCCTTTCACTGGGCACATGGCTTTCTACAGAGCCTCTGCATGCTGTGTCCAAGGATTCCTTATAATGCGACTGAGAAAATAAGAGTATTTCCCAACACCTTGTATTCCTTTGAGCCTCTTATAATGAGGGCAGACATCTAATTGTCACATTGGTTCCCTGTAGGGATCTGTGCCAATTAAAGAGGATTCTGAGAGCTGGGGGAAGGAACAGGGGGAGGGGCAGGGACCAGGAATCTCATCCCTCTTTTGATTATTTATTTCCCTCAAACCTCAAGCAGGCTATAAAAGTGATTTTGAACATTAAGTAACACATCACATTCAAGTGCATATAATAACAGTTTAATTAGTACGTACGTATAATTTGGCCCGTTTCTTCGAGTGCATATACTACTGCTTTAATTAGTACACAAGTAAAATTTGACCCTGTCTATAAGTGTGCATACATGAGTTTGATGTCAAATAGGTATATATGAAAGAATTTTTATGAAAAAAAATCCTAGAAGCCTCTAAAGCCCAATGGTGAAAATACTGAGTCGTAGAGTAGATTTTTTTTTTGTATTTTACTTATAATAAACATAAGGAACTGTCAGTGACTGTAAAAGTCTTGCATCTGCTTAAATATTCAACGTATTGGAACTTAAAGCTCATAGCACATAAGTAACATTAAACTAATCTCAAAAGCTGTCAGATAAAATACCAAAAAGCATTTTATTTTTATTATCTACAAGTGCCATCTTACGGAAAAGATTTCCTGCAATGTGGCTGACAACAGGGAGAAGGGATAAGCATGTCTAACCCTTTGAGGGAGATTCTACATTAAATACTTTCAAGTTGGGTCGTTTATCATTCACAGGCAATTCTTCAAATTTCAGGATTGCAGATTTTTCTAGGATATGAGCTAAAATTCCCAGGAGGGAAAAAAGGATTTTCCTTCCACTGCTTCTCATATATCTTCTCCTATCACTGAATTATATTTTCTGAGACTATCTCTTCCCGCTAGATTGTCCATGCAGAGCTCCTAAGTGTCCTTTTCCTGGAGCCTGGCCGGTACATGGTGGGTTTGCTGAAAGCGTGATGCCTAAAATTCAAATGTTCAGTCAAATTTTGAACAGGATCTAAAGAAATTCAAGAAGCAGATCCTAGGAAATACAACTTGAAAATGAGATCTTGGTAAACAGCAGACCAGAACTTAAATGCATGTGCGTGTGTCCGTGTGCGTGTGTCCACGTGTGTGTTTGTAACTAACTAGTGACGTTGAACAGCTCAACACTTTGGGGGAATTACATTTCGCATCACTCAGAATAGTTTTGGAACTCCTTGACTGTAAAGTGGTAATCTTCATCCCATACAACAAGGTCAGGCGCTTTATTCTTATATAGGTCTACACACATCTTGTTTTTACTTTATTTTATTTTATTTTATTTTTACTTTAAAATTAAGACTTGAGGAACAGAAGATTCCAGCACAAAGCACACGGGTTCTCCAGGCTGGCTCTCTCCCACCTCGCCCAGCAGTGTGCCCGCCGTCAACCTTCTGTAAGTAGATGAGGCTGCACACCAAGCCTTGCTGGTCTCACCATCTCTGAGTTGCTGGTGTCACCATCTCCATCCTAGGAGGACCCTGCTTCCACTAATGTCCTGTAGCAGCCTAACCTTTCATGGGTATATTATTTCTTCACTGTGTGCAAAAGGACATTGGCACTGCACGTGTCCTGCCCTGGCCCTACTTCCAGGTGAACCCATGGTCTGATTCCCTCAGGATCCATCTACTGACTCTACCTCAGCTGCCACCAGTCAGCTGGGCCACCTTCTCTCTCAGGGCTTCTGACACCCACTTAATAGATTACTCCTAACCCTGCTCTTGCTCCCCAAACCAGCCTCCACGCTTGAGTGATTTGTGACCTAACAGCTCTTCTTCTTTGGACAGACAATGCTCATTTCCTAACACAGCTGACAGGGCCCTTGACAACCCTTCTGAGGTTTTTTCCCAGCACTCCGGTCTCTGCATGTGTAATTCCCCATTCAGGGCCTTTTCACAAGCTGTAATCTGGTGACAGACTCCTTTTTTTTTGGCCTAAGCTAGCTTGTTTGGGTTTCTGCCTAGAGCATCTATGACTGAAACAAGTGTGTCCACTGGAACGATCTCCTGTCCGGAAGTTCTGATGATGCTCAACAAACAAAATAACCACTCTCTCTCCCTAATCTCATGGCTCTGAGCTATCCTAGAGGATCAAAATCCACAGTCTTGCCAGGCAGAGAGTTGCCCCTACCTGCGCATGGCAAGTATATCTCCGATACAAAGATAAGAAAAAAACAATCAAATATAATTTTGTCAAGAAATAACAACAATGGTGTAAGGGAATAGCAAAGTACTAGCACATAATAATTAAGCCCCTAATGTTTTTCTGGTAGAAGGGGAGTTGGGCTGAGTTGGGAAGCCTAACTTATTTTTCTGGGCTTTGTCTGAACCAATGGTCCATCCCAGGCCATGGGCAGAGGACAGGGGTGCTCCTGAACATCCTCTATGGCACAGGACAGCACCTAACAACACAGAAGTGTTGATCCAGCCCCCAATAATAGTGCTCTTCTTGCAAAACCCTGCTTTAGACTATTTTTCCCTCTTAACCGGCATTCCCTTTACTTCCAGAGTCTATATCACTCACCATTAAAATGTGGTGGAAAGATAACAGAATTAGTAATGCACATCCCAAGTCTTTCTTCCTGCTGTGCAAGCAACAATGAGTAACGCATGTCATGACTCCTTGTAATTACCCAATAATGTAAAATGAGGGGGAGGTAATGATTTCTTTCTTTATTAATTTTAAATATACAAGCAATGCATGAACACATTCACCTGCTAAAACAATTTAAACATCACAGATAAAAGTCAAGTTTCCCTAGCAACCACCCCCCTTTGCCCTCAGAAGTAGACATTTCGGTTTATTCTCAGCTTGGTTTAGATCTTTCTGTGGTGAACAAAGACCCATTGCCTGCTCCTCTTAAACTGTTTATTTCTGGTGGGCCTCAAATGACATCCATGGTGCTTACCTTGCATGTTGCTAATTACAGGTGAAATGGAGTCTATTTTCCTATGTTCACTGACAATTTCTAGTTCTTCTAAGAATTGCCGGTTCATTTTCTTTGCTCGTTTGTGTCAATATAGGAATGTGTTCCTTATCCCCATGGCCTAGTAGTACCCTGAATGCTTTGACACGTACGTTCATGTGTTGCAAGTGGATTTTCCTGGCTCCGCCTCTTCGCTCGTATTTATGTTTATGTTGTCCCCCTTTAGACAGAAGCTTTCGATAGATTGATTTATCAAATTTCTCAAGTGTTTCCCTTAAAGGTGTTGCTTTTGTTGTTTTGTTTAAGGTCTGCCCAACTCAGTGATTTCTAGATTCCAAACTCCAATTCATCCCTTTAGACTGGAGGCTGTCTGCCATCTGAACAGCTCCTGCAATACAGGATGCTCCGCAGGTGGGACCTAAAAACCCAGCCACCCTTCAGATATTTGCACCCAGAGTCCCAAAGCCACCAAGTCCCAAACCAAATCACTGACTTCCCTCTGACCACAAACTGCTCCCCGCGACCAGTCCCCAGTCGTATCTGCCTCTCCCTCCCCTGACTCCTACATCTGTCACCAAGTTCTTCTGGTTCTACTTTCTAGTGACCTCCACTTCTCAGCCCTCTACACACAGGCTGTCACCCCACTCCTCATTGCCCACACTCTCCTCACAGATTCACAGCTGCCTCTCAACTGACCCTGAGGCCTCCAGTCCCAGTCCCATCTCCCACCCAGCAGCTGAAGAGCTGTTCCCAGAACTCAAATTTGATTCTTCAAGTCTTCAACTCTTTAGTTTTTCAGTTGTTTCCTCAGAATGAAGGTCAAACTCCACAGAACAACAGAAAAGGTTCTGATGGGTTTGCCACTACCTACCTTCCCATGCTTATTTCTGGCCACCACCCTCCTCCTTCCCCATCTCTAGCCATACTGAACCACATATGGCGCTCTTGTCTCTGCCCAGAACTTTCTCCAAGCCTCGCCTACACATCCCCTCAGGTGCAGTACCAGGCTTCAGGCCCAGAAGGCTGCCCTTGTCTGATCCCACCCTCCACACTGAGCTAAGTGCTCCTCTTAAGCACCTCCCAAAGTCCTTATGTTCACCTCTATCTTGGCACACAACAAACTGCTCAATAATTGTATGTTTCCTTGTCTCTCACACGGCTGGACATATAATTGTGGTTTGAATTAATAACATTCCTTTATTTGATGAACACTCAGGAATATGATCTTTGTGCAATGCAAGGTACAAGATGCTGGGGCACCATGTGAAAGTGAAACCAGTCCAGACCCTGCCCTCAAGACTTGCACACAAATTTATTTACAAAGAACAAAAACAAAAACAAAAAACAAAAAACAAAAAAACCAAAAACTAGTTAGAAATTGACAAAGGCCAAAAGAGAACTATGTCCCATGTCGTATGTGAGGGGGTTGGTTTCAAAGAGGGAAGAATAACTACTGGTGGGGTGGAATGGGGGCATGTGATATGTGAGTATTCAGGAGTGCTGGCTTTGGAGTGTGGTTGCCTGGTTCGTATCCTAGCTCCAACATTTCTTTACTAGCATATCACTTGACCTCTCCCAGACTCAATTGTTTCATATCTACAGGGCAGTGGGAACTGATCATCATATTTCTGAAGACTGCTTAAGAATTAAATGAAATAATGCTAATAACAATCTTAGCATACTGCTAGCCATAGAGTAAGATAAAAATAAATGCTATTAGCCATTATTATTATAGAAGGAAGAGTGGCATATGAGTCAGGACTTAAATGATAGAAAACACCTAGATGTGCAGCATGCAACTTTTGCAATTAGTTTTTTTTTTTTACTACCTAACCCCTCAACCTTCTTTTTGCCCTTTCCTCTTTTATTTTCCCTAAATACACATTTCCTAAAAATTGTCTACCACCCTACCTTACCCAAGTATTCATCCCATCTCCTTGTAGGTGCCTTTTTATAATGTTTACCCAGGTCCTTCTAGAATCTGATTACCTGGACCTCTCCCAACCTGTCTCCATCTGTACTTGCTTGAGAGTGTGCTCCTAAAGTTCACACCTACCTAGAATCTCAGAATGTGACCTCATTTGGAACTAGGGTCTTTGTAGATGATATAACTAAGGATCTCAAGATGAAATCAACCTGGATTTAGGGTGAGTTCTAAACCCAATGACTAGTATCCTTATAAAAGAGGAGAGGCCACAGAGACACAGAGAAGAGGGCCATGTGAAGACAGAGGCAGTGATTGGAGAGATGCTGCCATAAACCAAGAAATAGCTGGAGCCACCAGGAGGGAAAGACAAGAACAGAATCTCTCCTAGAGCCTTTGAAGGGAACACGGCCCTACCCTCACTGTGACATGAGCTTTCTGGCCTCAGAATCAGAAGAGAATAAGTTCCTGTTGTATTAAGCCACTGAATTTGTGGCAATTTGTTACAGCAGCCCTAGGAAATGAGTCCACATTTAATCCCATCAAAATGTAATCACACAGGATCTTTCTGAAACCTCCTACTCTGATCATGCCTCTTACCTGCCTAGCATCCTTCAGTGGTTGGCATAACCTCTGGGAGGAAGTGCAAACCACTCTGGCATGACACACTGGGTCTTTCCCATTGAGCCACCCACTTCTATGTAACTCAGGTGCTTCTGCCTTCATTTTTAGCCAGATACACCCTGGACACACACCCTGTGCCTGTGCCACCATCCCTGGCCCCACTACCCAGCCTGGCATCTGGTAACTCCTACTTTTTCTCTAAGATCAAGAATTCACGGGGCACCTGGTAGCTCAGTGGTTGGGTGTCTGCCTTTGGCTCAGGTTGTGATCCCAGGGTCCTGGGACTGAGTCTCTCATCAGGCTCCCTGCAGGGAGCCTGCTTCTCCCTCTGCCTATGTCTTTCCTCTCTCTCTGTGTCTCTTATGAATAAATAAATGAAATCTTTAAAAAATTAAAAAAGAAAAGAATTCAAATGGACTCCTATACTCAATGACCAGAATGCTTACAGAATGGTTAAGGTCATTTACCTTAATTCTTCGTTACTCTTGAATGTCCAAAGATTCCTACCATACTTTCTCTCAAGTCAGTAATCTTCTTTAATAATCTATAAAGGATAAGCTGAAATGTAATATATGATCATATATCACAGTATGAACTAAACAATTATTAGTATTTTTTTGTCATAGAGAAACTTTTAAATGTGACTGATTACTATACTTTCTAAAAGTATCAATAATAATAAAAGATTTGGTTCAGGGGTCAGTTTTTCCAGGCAGCCTTCCCTCACCCATCTCTGCTTTGCAGTTTGATTAGGTGCTTCTTCTAGAACCAGATAATACTATATCCAGGGCAGCTTCTAACTTAACATTTACCATATTAAAGCCTTCTGATTTCTTGTCAGTCTCTTTCATCAGAATGTAAGGCTTTTTGACCACATCCCATTCATCTTTATGACCCAGTGACTATATAACTGCTTGAACTATATGGGTGCTCATAAACACTGGATGAATAAGGGAGTGAGTGAATGAATGAATGAATGAATGAGCAAGGAGTTAGAAGGGAGACCTCCTTTTGGCACCCAGACTCTCAACACATGCCAATGGCTGACAGCATGTTTTCTTCCCCTGGCATGACTGATTGATGGACATAGCCTCTAACTTTATTTGTCTGACTATAAAGCTCATAGCATGTTTTCATAACTGCTGTCATGATTGATTGATAGGGAAACCACTGCCAAAAAAGTTAAATGATTGCAGTGAGATCACAATACCTGTCTATGGATAGAAAGCCCCAAAGAAATGCAAAAAGCCCCTCTTGGATAGCCCTGTCCTTTTCAAATGCACAAAGAGCAAGAATAAAAATGCTCCTATGTTCTCAAAGTTACCTAAACTTCACAGAATGTCTTATGCTTTTTATTTGAGGGTGAGGCACACATGGGGGGTAGGAGAAGAGGGAGAGAGAGAATCTTAAGCAGGCTCACTGGGTACGGAGCCAAGGCAAGGCTCCATCTCAGGACACTGAGGTCAAGACCTAAACCGAAAACAAGAGTTGATTGCTTAAGTGACTGAGTCACGGAGGTGTCCCAAACATCTTACAGCTTTATGAATAATCTATTGAGTTGTTATTAATGACTTGTGATGAGTCATTAATGAGCCTGGATGTTAGAAGATACTGTATTCATTCACACACACATCCACAAAACCCATCTCCTTGACATTATTTTCTAATGTCCTAGCTTTATGATATATACTCAAATATGATTCACACATTGTACACTAAAATTAGAGATTTCAAGTAAGGAGGGGCATCTGGGTGCCTCAGTTGTTAAGCATCAGATTCTTGGTTTTGGCTTAAGTCATGATCTCAAGGTTGTGAGATTGAGCCGAGTGTGGGCTCTGCGTTGAGCATGGAACCTGCTTAAGATTCTTTCTCTCTTTCCCTCTGCACCCCCCCCCCGAAAAAAAGAAATGAAATTTCATGTAAGTGGCCACCAAGGTGTTTTACAAATCTCCAGCTGTGAAAACACAAGCCTTTGAAAACATAGGAAAGAAAAAAAATATGTATATATAAAACACATAGATACACAATAAACACAAACAGTTCCATAATGCATGGTAGTCACACTTGAAATACCTGTCAGTGAAAAATGAAAATCTTTCATTTTCATTATTCATTATTGGAGGACTGAAAAGCCCTTGCCATTAAAACCAAACTTACAGCTAGACAAAGTTAAGGCATGTCTCAAAAAGTGGAAAGGTCCTACAGCAAGGGAAGAATTAAGAATAAAGGCATGTCTTCTCCCAGTCTCACAGAAGGAAAAGGACCTTTCTTTCTTCTGCCCTCACCTGGGACTCCAGGTGACTCCTAAGATGCTCTCTGATAAATGAGCTCTTGTAATGACGTGCTCACTGCAGGACATTATGCTAAATAATGCACCAGGTAAGAGCTGCATCACACTTGGCATCTCCTCTAACTCTGGAAAGAAGAGTCTGTGCTCACCCCCCACCCCCTGTGCTGCTCCCTCCTTAGTGACTCCCTGGGCCAGGGTGCCTGAGGTTGAGGTGGGGGGATGGGAGCTCTCCCTAGCAGGTCCACAGCCCCCTCAGCTCGATTTGTCTTCATAGAACTGCACCTCCACTATGGGAATGTACTTTCCTGTTTTGTTTATGTACCTTTTATTAGCTGGCTTAATTCTTTTTCTCAAGTAATTAAGGCATCAATAAACAAAAAAATAACCAATAAATACTGAATGGCAATGGGATGGCCTTCTCTTTATGCTTTCCGCTGCTCCACCATCTCCTACTCACGGTGAAGAGATGCCAGCTCTCTTAGACTGATCCTCATTCCCCAGCCTGATCTGCAGCCTTCCCTTCAGGGAGGGAAAGAAAATCAGGACCCTGTGGGAGTCCAGGGGTTGTGGGTGACTCACGGCAAGTCCCTTGGATGACTGGCCTATGGCCTGGACCTTCCAATGGAAGGCCTAAAGCTCAGTCATGGTGGGTTAGGAACTCACACAGAAGCAGAGCCTGCCTCCATCCCCACTCTTCACAGCACCTCCTTCCAGACAGAACAAGGGAGGCGGCTGGCATACAGACACTCCTCTCTGCGCTCATGGGTGCATGTGTGTGTGCAGGCACGCCCATGTGCAAGCTGATCAACCATACCCATGTTTCTTTTTCATCTATGGTTTACAATCCTCCCCAAGATGAAATGTGATGGAGCTTGCATTCTTTTCTCCAATAGCTTGACAGTGGAGGGAAACTGTTCTGAAGACCAGGCTGGTTGTTTTTCCTGGGAGCCCTTGTCACAGACAGGCACAGCAGAAGACCTTTGAGACTTTCTCCCACTCCTCTGTGCCACTGTGCTTCCAGTCACTGCCCTTGCCTTTGGTGGACAGGTCACAGGGGATGATGCCGGGTTGCTTCTGTTCATGAGCTTACGAATCATGAGTCATGATTATGAACACAGGTCTCAGCGTCTGACACACCAAAGTGACTCTCCCACCTATTGCTTAAGCAAGTTCCTTAATGTCTCTAACACTCATTTTCTTCATCTATAAAAAACAATAATAATAGTTGCCTCTTCACAGACTTGTTAAGAAAACTAGCCAAGATGCTGCTTGTAAAGTTAGAACAGTGTCTGGCACATAGAAGTGCTCTATAAATTACAGCTGCTATTGCTATTATGTTATTGTAATAGTGATATGGGATCTTTGTTTATGGACACCACTAACTCGGTGTACAGTGACATCCCTGGGTCCTCCATGTGAGATCTTACTCAGCTTCCTTTTCTCCCTATGAGATCTCATGGCTTACTGCCTGTAGTGGCATGAATGGTGGCCCCTCCAAAAGAGAAGTCCACATTCTAATCCATGGGAACTGTGAATGCGACTTTCTTTGGAAAATGGGTGCACATGTAATCCAGTCAGAGATCTTAGGATGAGGCTATCATTCTGGACTCTCCAAGCAGGCCCTAAATCCAGTGACAAGTGTCCTTATGGGAGACACACAGAGAAAAGCTACAGAGACAAGAAGAGTCATCGGATCACAGAGACGAAGGTCAGAACCATGCAGCCAGCAGCCACCAACTTCCTGGAGCCACCAGAAGCTAGAAGAGGCAAGGAAACAATCCTCCCAGTGGATAAGGGACAGGCAGGGCTAGGTAGGGAGAGATGGGGGGGGGGGCATAGAATCAGGCTCATAAAATAAAGTCTCCAAAATGTTGAGATGTAAGGAAACCAGAGATAAGGAATGCCCTAGGTATGGATGGAAAATATATTTTTTACGACAGTCACCCGTGACCAACAAAGAATAACCAGACCCAAAAGGAAAAGGAAGCCATTAAAGATGGTATCACCAGTCCTTATTCAAAACCGAACTTCACAAAAATGATAAGGCCACAAGCTCCCTGGTCAGTTTTAAATCAAAGACCGTCAGTGGGGGCCCATGACGGCAACCCTGTCAGGACCCCTCTCACTCCTGAGAGCTTTCTCTGTCTCCTCATTTAAGAAACTTCTAGCATTTTACTCACTCTACTTTGTCTGTGAGATTCATTCTTCGACTCCATGAGACAAGAACCTGGCTCTCCTGCTTCACCAGAGCCTCTGGAGGGAGCACAGCTCTGCAACATTTTGATTTCAGACTTCAGGCCTCCCGAATCAATGTTTTAAGTCAGCAAGTTCATCTTAATTTGTTATGGTGGCCCTAGGAAACTCATATATTGATAAATAAGTTTTGAAAGTTATCTTACACTTATTTTTAATTCCTTTTTAAATTTAAAATTTTTCATTCCCTTTTAAATTTTAATTTGTTCTGTAAAGCAAAATGAGGCAAAGAGTAGCAACAAGTGACTCAATAGTCAGGTAAACGTATGATCTACGAATCTTGATGTCTGCTAAAATAGACATCCAATTGTTTATGGTGTTAATAACATGAAATCATTTTTTTCCTTCCATCATTTATGAAGAAAGAGAGATCAGAGAGCAAGTGACAGATGTTCCCATCATATTTGCATATTCAATAAAGACAAATGGGCTGCCAAAGGAGCAAGCAGATGAAAAGCACCAGCATTTCCCAAGGAATTAACAGGAGATGGATGGTAGCTGCAGTCATAATTTAGAGGACACAAATGCACACAAGTAACATGACAAACAAATTTTGCAGAGAAACGAACAAAGGGAATTAGGGCAAGGAAAAAAAAATGAAAGGAAAAATTTAAAACATAAGCTTAATTAGCCAAGAATAATAGAATCACTGAATCTTAGTGACACAGGGATCCTAGGAGTTATCTCATTCGCCTTCCAAGATAACGAAAGCAGTGATCACCTCAACCATACCCCCTGACAGTTGTTATTCAGCCTCTGCTTGAATACTTCCAGGAATGGGGAGTTTACTACCTCACAAGCCTTCATTACTTAAAAGCTTTATTTGAAATACCTTTGTCAGCCAGAGCAAGACAAAATGCACCTCCCTGTATCGTGCATCCACTGGTGCCAGTTCTTATTTAAGAACTTTGCACCATTCTTGCGTTAGTTCATCTGGCGGATAGTCCCCAAGTCTGTTCTGTGAGCCACACCCTGTAATACCAAGGATCTGGCAAGGCAGGAGCTAGTCTGCTGTCAGGGCCCTGCCAGCCACAGTCACACGGCAGGGGACAGACAGGATGCTGCAGTGTTGCTCACACGGAGACTATGGGATATCTGAGGACGGGATTAACACAGAGAGCTTTTTGGAAGAGATGACATGACCCATTAGTTGGGCCCTGAAAGCTGATTAAGTCTCAGCCTGATAAAGGGTGTGTGTGTGTGTGTGTGTGTGTGTGTAGAGGATGGAGGTCCAGAAAGAGGATGGAGCTCCAGAAAGAAGGGGGTCCAGGCTTTCGGTCACGTAGTCAAGTATTTTCAAGGCCATCTAATATGTGCCAAAGATTGTGTTAGAGGCTAAGGATGCACTGAGAAGGAAAGGCTCAGCAGCTTCTGTTCTGCTGGAGGACACAAACAATAAACCAAATCGTTGACAACATGGCCAACAAACAAAATAAATAAGAAAATACATAATCTGTCAGGTGGTGACTAATGCAATGCAACAAAGCATGGCAAAGCAAGAGAGGGGGATCAGGAGTGTCTGGGGTGGGCGGGCTGATTTTAAACAGGGCCCCTTTGCTGAGCACAGGGAACCGTGCGGAAGCCTAAGGAAAGGCAAATGCTAACTCTTCTTTTCCCCATGTCCCTGTCTTTTTTTTTTTTTTAAGATTTTTTTTATTTATTCATGAGAGACACACACAGAGAGAGAGAGAGAGAGAGAGAGAGAGGCAAAGACACAGGCAGAGGGAGAAGCAGGCTCCATGCAGGGAGCCCAACAGGGGACTCGATTCCGGGACCCCAGGATCATGCCCTGGGCTGAAGGCAGTGCTAAACCGCTGAGCTCCCCGGGCTGCCCCCCATGTCCCTGTCTTGACCTGCAACACATCTGATGGTGTTGAGCCCACCTCCCTCCACCAGCTCTTCTCATTCTCAGGGTGAGTCCAAAACTCAGGGATATGAATGCGGTTAAACAGAATAAAGAGAAAATATATCAATAGGGTTAAAAAATAATATCAAAATACTGTACCATGGAAACATGCAAAAGGAGCCCTTTTGGAAAAGTGATGATAAAATTACTCTGTCACTGGTCATTCCCAGTCAGAACCACCACACCACCTGGACCTGGCAAGAGAGACCCCTGTGCTAGTCCCCAAGCTGTCCTGCCGGCCCCCTCAGCCCTGCCTCACCCCTCTGGCCCAGGGACACACATACACACACCAAGGGCCCGCATCCCCTCAAGAAACCTGGTGATTCAGAAGGAGAAACAAGCTATTGAAATGAAGGAGAGATAAGTAACAAAAATTAAATAAGGTCATTAAATTGAATAACATAAACAAAATGAATGAAATCAATGGGAAAATGGACAAAATAGTCCAAAGCACTGAAATTCATGAAAAAAAGTTGATTAAAAAATAAGTGTAAAGGTCCTTGAGGTAAAATTTGACACAATTTTATTGGCTTTTCTGAGAGAATTAGACAAAACGACATTTTATTTGGAAGTAATAAGCCATTATAATTGCTAAAGAAATTTTCGGGGAATCAAAGAAAATCAATGAGATGCATTAAGAGCATTTTAAATGTTCAATAATTAACAGTGTTGTTCTGTGCAGATCAATGGAACAAAAAGAAGTTCTAAAAACAAACCTTAATACATTTAAGACTTTGCAATTAATAGAAGTGGTGTTTCTGAAAAGTGGGGAATGGATGAATCACTCAAGGGTGGTTCTAGGAGATTTATGGAGGAAAACTACACCTCTGTCTTATCAAACTAAAGTCTAAACATTGAAACATTAAAAGAAATCCATTAAAGTATCAGTAGAAAGGGGGATCCCTGGATGGCTCAGCAGTTCAGCGCCTGCCTTCGGCCCAGGGCGTGATCCTGGAGACCCGGGATCAAGTCCCACGTTGGGCTCCCTGCATGGAGCCTGCTTCTCCCTCTGCCTGTGTCTCTGCCTCTCTCTCTCTCTCTACCTGTGTCTCTCATGAATAAATAAATAAAATCTTTAAAAAAATAAAGTATTAGTAGAAAACATGGGTAGAGAGTTACATCCTGTTGGGAGTAAAGATGGCTTTTGTTTTTTTAACCATAAGGGTTAAAATCTGACACCAAGTGAAGGGCTGAAAACTCTGACTAGGGAAAGAACAAAAACTTTTTGTCTGAAGAATAATCATAAAGAAAACCCAAAGACAAACAACAAACTAAGGGAAATATTGAAAACGTGTAA
Source organism: Canis lupus dingo (assembly GCF_003254725.2). Taxonomy (NCBI): domain Eukaryota; kingdom Metazoa; phylum Chordata; class Mammalia; order Carnivora; family Canidae; genus Canis; species Canis lupus. The sequence continues at coordinate 7,022,513 of NC_064260.1, forward strand.
AAGACAAAGACTGGTATCATTTACAAATAAAAAGTATCTCAAATTATAAAACAACAGACACATAGACAACAGGCAAAGGTCATGAGGATACTACTCCAAAAAATCAGGAAGTGCAGACAAACATGTAGGCAAAGCTGCCTCATCTCACAAGTTATCAAAATAACTCAAAGGTAGGCAATAGTTGCATTTTCTCATTTATCAATTGGCAACGATTTTAACAAATGATAAAATGCAGCACTATATTTGTAAGACAGCACAGAAATGCTGACTTTCATGTATGTTGGAATTATAAATTTATAAAAACTTTCTAATGGGACATCTGGCAATAAGGATAAAAAATTCTTTGGGTATACAGATACCCAAATTCTGCTTTTAGGAATTTTTTTGAATGAAACTAACAAGTCTGTGTGTAAGGATTTAGCTAAAAAGACATAAATGTCAAAGTTACTTGTATAAGGGAGAGATGGTTGGTTAAAGAAACTATCAGACTTGCCCAATGGAATGAATGTTTAATGCACTGATTCTCGAAGTATGATCCCTAGACCAGCGGCTCCAATATCATCTGGGAACTTGTTAAGAATGCAGACTTTCTCGCATTTCCCAGACTTACTGAGTCACAAATTTCCCAAAGGTCATGCCCAGCAATCTGTTTTAAGAAACATTCCAGGTAGCAAAACATTAAGAGACTCTCAACCATAGAGAACAAACTGAGGGTTGATGGAGGGAGGTGTGTGAGGGGATGGGCTACTAAATGAGTAATGGGGATCAAGGAGGGCATTTGTTAATGATGAGCACTGGGGATTATATGTAAGTGATGAATCACTAAATTCTACTCCTGAGACCAATATTATACTATACGTTAACTAACCAGAATTTAAATAAAAAGTTGAAAAAAAAAAAAAAGGAAACACCACAAGATCAAGAGTTTCATGCTCTTCTGACTGAGCCAGCCAGACACCCCAAGAAGTATCAAATTTTTAAAAAAGCAGAAAATGATCCCTTTTCATTAAAAAGTGTATATCATACATAGTTTGTATACACTCACACTTATACATAAAAAAGCTGCTTGCAGTTTGAATAGTTTGTTTTTAGATCTTGAGATAATGGGTAAGTTCTTATTACTTGGTTCTATTTGCTTTTCTGTATTTGTTACTTGATTCCTTTTACTTCTCTTTATTTTCTAAAAGTTATACAATAAACAGGTAAGATGAAAAGGTAAGGCACTCACAAAATCATGAATAAAAGAATCTCAAAACTGGAAAACTGGTATTATTTCCCTCACACCTTATTTACTGTTTATAATAATTGCCCATATTTGGTCAACATGTATTGCCTTTTAACTTTGGAAACATTTTGGAAAAAATATGGCTAAAGAAAGAGTGAATGCAATGGGTAACAATATTAATTAGTATCGCCTAGTAAACGTTTCTTGAGGGAATGCTATGAATAAAGCACTCTGCACAAAGAGCTTCCTGACTTAGTGCTCACAAGCAGCTTCAAGGATGAGGGTTCATTACTTCCATTCTATAGATAAGAAAACTAAAGCTTTGTGCATGAGGGTTACTTGCCTCAGACTTCATATCTCATCAGTGGGGAAGCAAAAGCTCAGATCAGACTAAGGCCAAAATCTGAGCTCTATATTCCTACAGATGTGAATCAGTTTGATCTTGAAAAGAACATATCAATTCTATCCCTATAAAAATAAACCCTGTGATTATGCATTCACTGCATAATATCACACAGTAGCTTATTAAGAGTAGAGCAATATAAAAAAAAAGAGTAGAGCAATAGTTTCACATCAGTTATTATTATTGATATATTATTATAATGCCTTTAGAATAATATCATCTTTAAAATGTATTATTGTAACTTACAAGTTAATAGTCTATCGAGAGAAAATTTATATATGAAATATTAAAACATTTTAAATACTCTAGTCTTAAATAACACAGCCAGAAGAATTAATTTGTGGATAAAATATTTTCTGAGTTTTTGATAGAACACACTAGAAAGAATTAATTTTCAACTATGAAATGGTTGAGTTTATAGCTTTTTAATTTAAACAACTGTTTCAGAAACAATACTTCTCAAACTTTTAATCTATAAGTGTTTGATTTATTGTACTTTATTGTGCTTTTGTACTTATAGGCTGAATGGTACTTTTTGTGCACCTGACTCTCATTTGAATAGAAAACTCCTCTGAAGTTAAGGTGCATATTTTATTAGTACTGGTTTCTACAATGCCTAGAAAAATGCCTGGCTTCGTGAAAGTGTAATCATCAGTCAGGACAGGCTAAATTAGACTATAGTAGCAAATAATCACCTTAGATCTCATTGGCTTAATCCAACGAAAGTTTCTTTAATGAATCACACTACATGCCAAATCATGGTCAGTAGTAGAGGTCTGTTTATCAGGAACAGACACTGATGGTAGCTGCAGCTTAACACATGCTGTCCGGATCACCTCTGCGTGGGACCATGATGTGGTAAATAGCTTCATAAATCTCAAAGTAGGGGTAATACACATCACTTCCACCCTTATTCCATTGGCCACTAAGTCACGACCATACCTAATTTCAATGTGCTGGGAAAGTAGAATCCTAACACACACTTAGAAGAGGAAGAGCCAGAAATACTGGATGACAGTCTTAAGGACTGCCATAAAAAGTTTAAAGAATGAATTATAAATCCATTAATATTCATTAATATACTTACTTCCTGATGATAGTCTACTTCATCAGTTTCTCTTTCTTGATAATAATCAAAAGAAACATAGAAATGGATGGCTTTAAATATCTCCTTGGCATCACAGTTGTGTTACTGCTGAAATATCTATTATTATTTCCTTATGTGTGGCAAGTTCACAGTTATTATACATTTTATTCATTAGTTTCACTGTTATATAGGGACAAAGATAATAGCAATAACTGTTGATTAAGAATGACCACCAAGAAAGGTGAGAGAACAAAGAATGGCTTACAGACATCCCATAATTAATTCACTTAATTCAGTGATCATCTATGGAGGGCCTGCTCCGACCCAGTTTCCTGAGAGACTCTGGGAGCATGAAGGTGGCTAAAATATAGATTCTGACCTCAGGCTAAAAAGAAAGTGCACCAAAATGTAATAGTGTTATAACGAATAAAAAATAAATTAAAAAATTTTTTTCTTTATATAGTTTTTCATGTATTAGACTTCTGTTATCATCTGTTTCTTTTATAATTTCCCTAAAAGGTAATTTTTAAAAGTCAACTATCCTTGTCATGAGAGTTCAGAATTGGCGTAATTTACGTTCCCTAATTAAATGTCCTTAGGTACTTAACTGCAGCTGCTAATTTTCTTCCTATCTAGCTGCCATAGGATCATTCTGCATTTACTATTTGATACAATTAAATAAGAAAGGGATGGGTAATATGTAGTTCCTTGCCACTTCAAGTGGCTTCATCCATGAATCAAAGGCATCGAGCATATGACTTTCCTGTTCATTCATAAATTCACTAACTGTTACACCTGTGAGACTGTGCCAGGCACATGAGGTTGGCAGGGCCCATCTGAGCACAGCAAGCCAGTAAGCGCAAGGGTTTCCACCAAATCCATTCCATAAAACACTTGCCCTTGTATCCCATGATAAATGCCTGCCAGCTTTTATTATCTTGGAGATAGTATAATTATAGTAGAGAAAGACCAAAACAATAATTTAATACTTGATGAATATAAGAATACATGTGTGGTTAAACCTATCAAATAGCATGTTTAAATGGATCTTCACATGTTTACTCTACAAAGTACTTAAAAATATATATTTCTAGTTCTTTTGCAAACCAAATACAATTTCCATAAATACTGCATAGTGATTTTTATTTTTATTTTTGTTTTTGTTTTTTATTTTTTCTTCTGCATAGTAATTTTTAACAAGCTCAAATTTCTTATCACATACATTGCTTTTCTCAGTTCACTAATTTCACGCTATGCTTTTTCTATGTATGCTCTTCTTTTCATGTTTCATTTCTTCAGAAAATATCTCTGACAAGCTCTAAACCAGTCTGTCCCCAAGGTCTCCTCTGTTCTTCCGACTTCCAGTTGCCACGGATCCTAACCCTCTTGGGGTCTCTGTTTATTGTTTGTTTAAAATAATTTCACTTCCTTGAGGATGTCTGAAAGAATTGTTAAATTTGGTATCAGTGTATAGCATCTCCATAGAGACATTTACCCTCATAATGCAGTTTTATTATTTCTAAGGACTTTCCTATATGCGATCTCACTTGGTAGAGCCAAGGACAGGTTTGTTATTTTGAAGGTTAGGCTGCAAGGCAGCCAGTCACCCACAGGCGGTTCTTCAAGAGGTGCATGGATTTACTGCATGGATTGAAAGTAAAGTGCAGACTCACTAAGTACTGGAGGTACAGTCTGTGTGTCCCTTGTAGATCATTCCAAAGGCGAACTTGAGGACTGGGGAGAAGCACCCAGGTGGATTCAGCACTGTTAGTGGTGTTCTAGTTTTGAGGTTACATATCTTCTTTGTATGTATCACATGTTAATAATTTTTAAAAGAAAACAAAAAGATAACCCCTAACATTTCCACAGAGAATTACTCTTATTTCACTATGTAAGAACATTACTCTGCAAAAATGCATCTGCAACCTACCAAAAACAGAAACTGCAAGAGCAGAGACCCCCTCCCACCTTTACCCCCAACCCACAAGGACTCTGGTGTGGCCTCTGATTGAGCCTCAAGTAAGAAACACCAAGGCAGAGCTTAAACACTCCTACTTCCTGTACACAAATACAGGGAATTCTTCAAACTTCCTCATTGATGGCAAAACCAAGAACTGCTTCTAAAAATACTACTAGAATTGAGATATAATGAAATTACATATCAAAATTAAAGATATTTCTCCAAAGAGAAATTACTTTTCTTAAAAACTATCAAAAGACCATGAAAATTTTGAAAGTAAACATCTCATTTACCTAAACAAAAAACCCAAAATATATAGGCACATATGGAAGTATCCTAAACTAATGAAGTAGTGGATAAGGACCATTGTTTTTTGTTTTTTGTTTTTTTTTAATCTCAATTCTGTGTGCTTCACACTGACTCTTTCTAATCCTCACTCCAACTCCACCAGGTGGATATTAAGGTCCCATGTGCACCTGAGGAAAACAAGTTCAGGACAATGGAACTGTCATCTAGCAGCTGACTAGCTGTCAGATGCCACATTGCCCCTCTGGGGTTCAGGCCAGGAACCTTTGTTTTTCTTTAAAGCCTCCCCACTCCCCCACTGTCCCCTTGTCAGCTGCTTGAGGCAGAGAAAACTGAGATGCTATAGAGGACACGTGAACTGAATGCTGAGTCATCTACGTTCCCAGATTGGAAAACTCAATATTAAAAAGACATTTTTTTTTCTCAAAGCAATGTACACATTTAACGTAACTTCAGTCAAAATCCAAATGGAGAAAAAAAAAAAAGAAAAAAATCCAAATGGGACTTTCTTTTTGGGAGAAGAGCCTTTTTGTGGCAATGTACCCCAAAGTTCTTGGAGAGGCATAAACAAGGAATGAATGCATGTGTTTACCCCTGCTCTCTCCTTTCAAGCTGATGAGATAGCAGAGGACTTTATTTTTTTTATAAAAATATTTATTTATTCATGAGAGACAACACAGAGAGAAAGAGAGAAAGAGAGGCAAAGACACAGGCAGAGGGAGAAGCAGGCTCCATGCAGGGAGCCCGATACAGGATTCGATTCTGGGACTCCAAGATCACACCCTGGGCTGAAGGCGGCGCTAAACCACTGAGCCACCCAGGAATTCCCAGCAGAGGACTTTAGAAGCAATGAAGTCACAATAACAACAACAACAAAAAAAACACATGAAATAATGACAATGAATGAGAGATAATCCACCCACCCATTTTTGAACAATGATGGTAAAGGGAAACATGATAAAAAAAATCAGATATCAAAGAACTAACCCAAAGAAAAGGCAGTCAGCAAGAAATGTCAGTTCACATCACAGAATCCCAGAAAGTTCCAGAACTAGAGGTAAAGGGGGGCCAAAAATAGAGGACAGTATCAATAGGGAAAGTCGGCTCTCACGTCCTTTTCCCCCACCCCACAGCAATGTATAGAAAGTTTATCCGCAGAGAGAATTTTTAAAAAGAAGCTCTAGATTACAAGGCACCAAGCACGGAAGAGGGGAGAGTGTGTCCCTGAAATGAGCCACGTTGACCTTGCCTGATCCAGCTCCCAGCACTCCAGCACTCAAGCTCAAACCCACAGGCAACAGTCTGGAGGTTTCTTTTCTTTCTTTCTTTTTTTTTCTTGGAGAAAATGACTAACCAGCCCAAGGAAAAACACCTATAGAGACTGGGAGGGCTCTTCCAATGAAGTGAGGTCCACCAACTGACCAGACAGCCAAGGATGGCCGTATATTTGAAGACCAGCTTTTAATAGGAAATGTAGAGATTAAAATAAATAGACATGGGGACCCCTCGGGTGGCTCAGTGGTTGAGCATCTGCCTTTGGCTCAGGGCATGACCCCAGAGTCCCAGGGATCGAGTCCCACGTCGGGCTACCTTCATGGAGCCTGCTTCTCCCTCTGCCTGTGTCTCTGCCTCTCTCTGTGTCTCTTGTGAATAAATAAATAAAATCTTTAAAAATAATAAAAATAAAATAAAATAAACAGACATGTTAAAAGGATTTGAAAGAAAAAGACGTTGAGGAGCAGAAGAAAACTAACAGCAAGGGGGAAAATGGAATGCTATACGAGAGAGTTCATAAAAGAAAAATAGTGGTCTGTAAAAAAGAACAATAAAGAGTAATATAAAGCTCTTAAAATTAAAAATTAAATATTTACTTCACTCCCACATAATTTCTTTAAACCAGGTGGAACGTTAGTTCCAGATTATTATGATACTGTTCATTTGTCTTATTTTAGGATTTATATTCGAGTTATATTAAAATTGTTCCAAATATGTTTTAAATCATATTTTGGCCTATCTATGAGATAAGTGGTTTCAGTGCTTAACACCGTTTGGCATATGCACTGACTTTCCTTTTGTCAATACTGCATTGTGATGGATTTTAATGAATAGTGTACCTCCTTGAACATTTTTCCAGAAATTATGCATTGATAGGACATTTCCACGGTACTGACATGTCACAAAGAGTATTCTTTTGGGCCGCTGTAGGAATACTACTTTGTCTACATGAAGTACTCTAACCTCACAATTCTGGTGAATCTTGCTCCTTTGTCACCAGGCAATTAGGGAAGCAAATGAGCTGTTTGATAACACTTTTGGTCTCTACCATCTTTTTTTAAAATTTAAATATTTATGAATTTTTCTCTTTTCCCATGAAATTAAAACATATTGTTAGGATATGTATATGTGTGTTATCTTTTTCAATATATCCCATATAGGCTCAAGAGGACCTTAAAAAAATATTCATTTATTTGAGAAAGTGTGAGTGAGAGAGAGCATGAGCAGGGGCAGAGGGAGAGGGAGGGCACACTGCTGGCTAAGCAGGGAGCCCCAGGCAGGGCTTGATCCCAGAAACCTGAGATCACAACCTGAGCTGAGGATAAAGGCTTAACCCACTGGGCTGTCCAGGCGCCCCTCAGAGGGACTTTTATACCAGAAACCTCAACTCTTTCTTTAGCACAGGTAAATTGTCTTCTGGAGATCTTTAAATTTTTTTTTTCTTCTATATATATCACTAAATGTTTTTACTTCTCCACCTGTTCCGAGTTAGAGGAGAATAAATGTACGTTAGATAATCTAAATCTAGCCTCTTAGTCATTTATTTTTTTATAATGCCTATTTATTTACATTTTCACTGTATGCTCTGTGAAAATTCCTCAAATTAGAGTCTAAATCCCCGACTCAATTCCTAGCAGCGTTTAATTGGTATTTGTTGCCAGTCTTGGTGAGGCTCTGTCAGCAAGCAAAATTTTCAATTTCCTTTTTCATAGCAGCCTACTTTTTGGCACAACATCCCCCTCGACTGTCCTTGAGATAGCTAATTGGAGTATATTTAAATGCCTTTCCCATTTTTTTTTTTTTAAGATTCATCCCATTCTAGGCATTCCCTGAACATGTCACATCCTACCCCCATCAAGCTGACCTGCTGCTTCTCTTCAGGTGTCTTCGGTTAAGAGTCCTCACTGTTTGCTGATATTTAACAAATGAAAATATAAATCAATCATTTTACAAAAACAGGTGTTACTAAGCACTTTCTGTGTGCTAGCATAGTGTTAAATAATATGTTATGTCATATGAACCCCAAAATAATTTTTTTAAAGATTTTATTTATTCATGAGAGACACACAGAGAGGCAGAAACACAGGCAGAGGGAGAAGCAGGCTCCATGCAGGGAGCCCAATGTGGGACTCAATCCCAGGACCCCAGGATCACACCCTGAGCCAAAAGCAGACACTCGACCATTGAACCACCCAGGTGCCCCAAACCCCAAAATAATTCTATGGGATAAATGTTATTCCTCTGTTACCTGGAGGTGAAAGGAACCCTGCTGAGTTATGAATTCTGTCCAAATTACTGAGGTTTGGCCCTTCAACCCCACCCAGTCCCTCCAGCCTCTGTTTGGGACCATGGGGACATCTGTGCAGAACTGTGGGTGCACAGAGGAAGTCCAGCAGGAACACTTGAACCGATTTTTCTTTCTCTTTTCTGTAATTTGTTGTGTGAGCACAGTCAGTGGACTCTTTCCTTTTGCCCAGACAGAAGCCAGCTGTGGCCCATGCCCACTGTGCTGAGTGAGTTGGCCACCAAGTGGAGCCTGGAGGCAAGTTGTCTGTGGAGGGTATGCAGGGACAGACACCTAAGTCCTTCATCACCCACCCCAACCCTCCCAAACTAGTGACTCGGGGCCAGGATTTTGAGGGGTCTCCTAGGACACCCATCTTCTCTGGATACCCTGCTTTGCCCTGTACCAGGCTGAGGATCCCAAACCACTGGTTGATTTCTTGGTCATTCTCATCTCTTTAAAATGTTGGTTCAGTGATGGTGCCCTTCCATGTTAAAAAATCTGAAATCAATTGTTAATATTGTTAAGCAGTGTTATGGGTAGTGTAACTACAAGCTTAGGTCCCAGAGTTACATAACCTTGGTCCAAATCCTAGCTTCACAAATTACTGTGAACTTGAGCAAGCTATTTTATTTCTCTAAATATTTGCTTTTCTGTAAATTAGCAATAATTACAGGTTATTGGGCAGAATAAAGCACTTAGCACAGCACTTGGTTTGCAGTAAACACACTAAATATTTATTATCATTATTTTTGACTCTAAAACATCTAGAAGTCAGCAATGCTACCAGGATATCTTAGATCGCCACAATAATCTTGAATTGTTTGAGTTCTAGCTTTTGTGGGGGAAAAAGAGGTATGAATAAGAGAAAATTAAGTAAAAACCCATCATTATTGACAATTAATATGATGTATAAAGTCTAAACAACTCTATTGTATAAGTGCTTTTGCATATAAAAATGGCTGAAAGATTTTGAAGAATATCTTGGAGATTTGTTTACTTTTTAATTTTTTTTTAGTTTTAAATAATTTACACTTACAGAAAAATTGCAAAAATAGAAGAGTTCCAGTTTACCTTCCACCATGCATCTCCTAATGTTAACATCTTACATCACCATGATGCATTTGTCAAAAGCAAGTATTTTTTTTAAGGTTTTATTTATTTATTCATGAAAGACACACACAGAGAGAGGCAGAGACACAGGCAGAGGGAGAAGCAGGCTCCTCGCAGGGAGCCCGATGTGGAACTCGATCCCGGGACCCTGGGATCACGATCTGAGCCAAAGGAAGACGCTCAACCACGGAGCCACCTGGGTGCCCACAAAAGTATTTGTGCAATAGTATAAACTAGAGAGTCTATTTGCAGGTTTTACTATCCTTTTTCTCTGTTCCAAGATCCAATCTAAGGTTCCCCCATTGTAATGGTCATGTCTCCTTGGTCTCCTCCAGTCACTGACAATTTCAGTCTTTCCTTGTCTTTCATGATCATGATACTTTTAAAGAGTTCTGGTCAGCTACTTTGTAGAATATCCCTCATTGTGGTCTCATCTAAGACTTTTTCATTAGATTGAAGTTGCATGTTTTACACAAGTGTACACAGAAGTGATATGTCCTTCTTAGTACATCCTAGAGGGAGGTACATATCAATATGTGTCATTGCTGGTGATATCAATTGTGATAACTTGGTAAAGGTCATGCCTGCTGTAAACATGTTATTTTTCCTCTGTAATCAACAATTACTTGGGGGAAGATGCTTTGATATTATGCAAATATTGTGTTTTTTCCTTAAACTTTTACCTTCTAAATTTAGCATCCACCCACAGATCTTACCTGAAACAATTACTATGAGTGGATGTTCTAATGGTGATTTTTTTGATTCCTTATTTCTTCCCTAATTACCAGCTGGAATTCTTCTCTAAAGAAGAGCTCTCCTTATGCGTTCGAGACCCACTGAATCTTAGAGCCAGAGGAGACCTCAGAGGCTGGCAACACTGGCATTACTTGAGAGCTTATAAGAAATGCAGACTCTCAGGCTCTGCCCAGGACCTGTTGTATGAAATTTGCATTTTCACAAGATTCCTGAGTGATTCATGTCCTTCAAAACTCATTTTAGCTCCATGTTTATTGATCTGACAATTGAAGTCACACTTGGAATTAGCGGCAGGGCCAGTCCTACAATCCATCTCCTGACTCCCAATTTGTGCTCCTCTTCTTACTTGGTTGATTCACTCCCAAAAGGAACCCAAGGTACACAGGCTTCAAAGACAGAGCTGAATTCAATTTAAATATTTAACACTGTATATGTGTATATATGAGGAATGAATATATATTCCTTTTTTAAATTCGAGTAAAATTAACATACAGTGTTATTTAATTTCAGGTGTACAATAGAGTGATCCAACAATTCTATACATTACTTAGTGCTCATCAAAATACATGTACTCCTAATCCCCTTCACATATTTCATCCATCTCCCCACCCATCCCCTCTCTGGTAACCATTAGTTTGTACTCTATATTTAAGAGTCTGCTTTTTTTGGTCTCTTTTTTTCTTTGTTCATTTGTTTTGTTTCTTACATTTCCACATACGAATGAAATCATATGTGGAATCATTTCTTTCTCTAACTGCTGTATTTCACTTAGCATTATACCCTCTAGGTCCATCCATGTTGTCCTGAGTGGCAATATTTCATTCCTTTTTTTTTGACTGAATAATATTCCATTGTATGTATACACCACATCTTCTTTATCCATTCATGTATTGATGAATGCTTCAGCTGTTTTCATATTCTTTGGATAAATAGTGGAATTGCTGGATTATATGATAATTCTTTTTTTTAAGACTCTCCATAGTCTTTCTATAGTATCTGTCCCAATTTGCATTCCCACCAACAATGCACAAAAATTCCTGTTTTCTCCACAGCTTCACCAATGCTTGTTATTTCTTGTACTTTTTAAAAAAATTTTTGCTGCCTGACAGGTATATCAAGTGGTATCTCATTGTGGTTTTAATCTGACTTTCCTTGATGATGAGTGATGCTGAGCATCTTTTCATGTGTACTGGCCATTTATGTGTTTTCTTTGGAAAACTGCCTATTCAGGTCTTTTGCACATTTTTAATTAGACTATTAGTTTATATTATTTATTTGTTAACCTTTCTGAACTTCAGTTTCCACATGTGCAAATTGAAGGAAATATTAACTAACTTTAAGGATAACATGGAAGATAAGAGATAATATGTAGAAAGCACCTGGTGGAGTGATGGACATAGAGATGTGCATGTACATGTGGGTTCAGCTGTTGAGAGTGTATACACCTTCAGCTATGCCTTTTGTCACTCAGGGTCAGCCTCAGTGGCAGAGGGCTGTCTCATCCAAGGTCATACTCTTCCAAACGTGACTGATATCCAAAGACAAGTATACACAGCCCTATCCATTTTGGCCCCACAGAAAACAATCCTGACAATCATTTCAGTGCTAGAGGCACTCCCTAAACATTCAATTGCATCTCAGAGTTCATTTCCAAGAGAACAGAAAACTGACAAAAGATTTTTAAAAAATGTTCTCAAGAATTGGGAGCAATTATTATGAATAGGATTGCTATGCCTTTTGGGGAAAAACTTTTGCATATTGTCCATATGACTAAATATGAATTGATCCTGTATGTGTTAAGTACCTATTTGCACCTAGTACAGTGCTAGTTACAGAAATGGAGACTCCAGCAAAACAATGTGTGCTATCAAGTCATAAAAGCTGAAAACTAAACAAGATTGTGCTTGTTTCCAAAACACAGTTTGGGAAAGAGTACTGTGGCCAGTGGGCAGTCCCTTCATAACCCAAACTTCTAATAGTCACATCTTGGAATCCCTCCATCAAAGGCCACCACTGGGAAACCGTGGGCCAGCAGATGGAATGCCACACTTGCTTTCTAACAAAACAAAAGACACACCTGATTTTAAACTAAAGAAACTCATTGTTTCCTTAATGAATTTTTGTTTACCCTTGACAGAAGTCCACAGACAGATGTCACCAAGTTCTGGACACCCAAGTCATGAAGAATGCAGAACTGAGTTTTATAATTCTGATTTTTAAAATGTTTTTCCAAACATTTTTCTAAAACCTTTATTTCAGCTGTTCTGCAATAACAAAAGAAAAACTACATTGTGCTTTTTTTGCAAAGGAATGTGCCCTGAACGTGAAATAAAATCATATTTCTTCAAGCAAAGGGCAAAATATACTCTATGTTGCTATCTCAACAGGCAGAAATAGTGTAAAACTCAATTATTTACTCTGATGAAAGATCTCTTAGCCTGAAGTGTTGTTAAAGCACACAAACACACACAACACATTCTTGCATGATTAAATCCCTACTGCCATTAGAAAAATCACAACAGGCACATGAAAATGCTTGCTGGGCACTGCCTATTATTCTTTAGCTCTGGCTTTGAAAGCATAGTAAGATTTCCTTGGAAGATAGACAACTTGAATGGTCTTTCGCAGAAAATTTTAAAAGTATAAAATGTCCATTACCCATTCCTGGAGCCAGAGGCAAATTCCTCAAGGGGTACACGATTGTATCAGCACATAAAGCATCCTTAAAATAGTCTTTAGAAACAATAAGTCCCCCCAAGATGCCAAATAACCCAATTCTTATGTCCCCATTTATGACCCCTATGATCTACTCATGTTCTTTGTCTTCATTTTCCATGTCCACATGTTCTGAATTATGAACTGTACCATACCAGGCAGTGGAAGCAGTGGAAAGCCCTCCCTGTGTGTGGACATGGGGTTTGACCAGGGCCCTGAGAGAGATGGGTACTGACATACCTCACTTGTGTTTGCCTGTAGTGGAGTGGGCATACCCAGAGAAGGCTGAGCCATTATATACCCTCTATTTCTCTGCTTCAGAAGCTTCTCTCTTTAAAAACAAGACAACTTCCATGGACTAAACGCTGCCCTAGAACCACCAGGTAAATATACTCACAGAGGTTCAGAGTAGTTGCAGTGCTGCTTGGGCAACTTATAAAGGCTCTAGGCTCCTATATTAGGTCCATATGTAAATGTTCCACTCCCCATTTCTTTACCTATTAAGGCTAATTCATTTCATTACTTACTATTAATTTAAAACATTATACATTCCCTTACAGGCAAAATATTTTAGTGATAACATAAATACATATAGTCCAGTGATTCTCAACCAAGGAGTGATTTAGCTTTCCAGGGGACATCTGGAAATGTCTGGAGACATATTTTTGCTTGTTACAACTGGGGATAAGTGGGGCTGCTACCAGTGGGAGAGGCCAGGGATGCTGCTAAACATCTGCATAGGGCAGAGCCCTACAATAAAGGATTATGTAGCTCAGAATGTCAGTGGTGCAGAGGTAGAGAAACTCTAAAGTCAATGCTATAGAAAATTGAATTGAAAAGGAAATCAGAACAAAGCAAAAATTGGAAGCAAGATGATAGAATTGAGTCAAAGGCAAAGATTTTGCTATAAGCGGACCACAGATTTGCCTCTGAACTTCCTATCACCCAAACCAGAAAGGGAAATACCATATGGTAGAGGAAACAGTGCTCACAAGATAAAAACTAACCACAAACCACCCTGGGGAAGTTTCTGCTGGCCCATAAAGAATTCTTCCTAAGGCCAGCACAAAGGAGACAAAGGGTGATGGAGAGGACCACATCTTCCACCATAAAGGCCTCAGATGATAAGTCCAAGTGTGGTTTCAGGGCAGCTAGTTCTCATAGGAACCCACAGTGTAAGGATGGGACAAAAACCAACACAAGAATAAGTTACAAAGGACCAAAACTGGTAGACCCAGCCCACTTCTGCTCTGTTTTGCCCTGGTGGTAACAAGTAAAATATAAAGAGTATTGGACAGACCATAGATCTTTCAGAAAATGTTTCATGTACTACTCTGTTTCTCACAATCACACCCCAGTAACACTTGGGCAACAGAGAGTTTGAAGTTATCTTCTACAGCACTAACTTAAAACAGATAAGCTTTTCAATAAGGGAATTTCTCTTCCTCCATGGCCAAAGCAAGAAGCTATACTTCCCAAGCAAGAAAACATGCACCCACTACTTCTAGAAGCTATTCATTAAGATATAAGGAAAAAGGAGGGCAGAGCAATTCTGATTTTACCAGTGACATATTTCTCAACTGTATTAAGGGACAATATGGACTAGACTGAGTTTAACCCATCATCCATCCCATCAACCCATATCTCAAGATTCAAAGACCAAGGAAAAGTTACTTAAAAAGTATAAAATAAATCCTATTGAGAGAACTAATAATTTATTTTGGAAAAATGTAAAATATCTACTTGATACCATGCACCAAAAGTATAGCTTATATATGTAAAGATTCAAATGTTAAAAAATATAGTCATGAAATAATTAAAAGGATATATGTTACTTGTTCTGAATTTACATCACCTATCCATCTATTCTTAGAAAGGAGAAAGCATTTTAAGTTTACCCTTCTTGCAAAGCAAGAAAATAGTGAATAAATTATCAATAATTTCACAAAATCAAGTTTAATGCCATGAGTTTTTAAATATCAAAAATGCCATAAAATCTAGGACCCAGATTTCAGTGTCCAATTCCATTCTCTGATAAAGAAACCAGAGCTCCTTAGAGAAATAGCTGTTTTTTTAGCACCGAAACAGGAAATATACAAGATGGGCCCAGATGCCTCTTGCAGTGCCGGGAGCTAAGGAAGTGCTCAAACCAAACCAGAAACCTACATGATGATGGGGTATGTCAAAAGAACACAGGAGTCAACTGAAATAGCTCCAAATGCTCAAGGCTGGAACAATTTGAGCAACAAGATAAATAATATATCATTGGATTATAACTGGAAGTATAAAATAAATACTCCTGAGTCCATACCAACATAAATAAATGATAGAATGAACTAATAAGTGGAGGAGAAGAGACGAATCTCCTGAGGAGACGAGTTCCAAATAATTTATGTAGGTACTCTGCCCTCAAGGAGATGGGGTACAGCCTCACACCTTAAGTGTGAGCTGCACATTGTGACTTCCTTCCAAAGAGCATTGTGTGGAAAATGGAAAGAAGAGGACTTTACAGTGGGAAAACCTGACAAACACACCCCAGACAGGTGATCAAGGTCAGCATCAACAGTGACAAGTCGCACTGACAGCATGTACCCTTGACACAATGTGATGAAAATGGTGCTCTACCTTTATGGTCTTCCTCCTCAAAACACATAGCCCCAAGCTAATCATGAGAAGAAATCCCAATAGAGGGACGTGCTACAAACACCTGACCAGCACTCCTCAAAACGGTCCAGGTCATCGAACACAAGAAAAGTCTGAGAAGTTGTCACAGCTAAGAGGAGCCAAGAGGACACAATGACTAAATGTAACTGACTATCCTGCATGGAATCCTGGAACAGAAATGGGATATTAGGTAAAAATTAAGGAAATCTGAAAGTACCGTCTTCAGTTAATAATATATAAATACTGGTTTGTCAATTGTAACAAAGGTAACGTATTAATATTAGATATAAATAGTAGGGGAAATTGGGTGTGAGGTATATGTAAATTTTCCATAGTACCTTCTCAATTTTTCTGTAAATCTAGAATGGTTGTAAATTTAAGTCTGTATTTTAAAATGCCATAATTTGTCAAAAAGTTAAATAGAATTATCAAAGAACCCAGCAATTCCACTCCCAGATTTATACCCAAAAGAGGTAAAAAGAAACAAAGACATGTTCATGGCAGCATTATTCACAATAGCCAAAAAGCAGCAGAAACAGCCCAAATGTCCATTAGCTGATGAATGTCTAAGCAAATTTGCATAATACATACAATGGAGTATCATTCAGCCATAAAAAGAAATGAAGTACTGACACAGGCCACAACTCGGATAAGCCTCAAAAACATTATGCTAAGTGAAACAAGCCAGACACAAAGGGTCATATATATAAAACAGATCACACAGATTTATTTAGAAGGAAAGTTATCTTATTAATAGAACAGTAAAAATTGGCAAGAACCTAAAGGCCCAGCAACAGGACTTTTGTTAAACAAACTGAACTGTATCTACATCTAAAACCAACAAAACAGTGTCAAAGTAATCTCTCATTATTTGATGATGTTATCACAAATAATGTGGGGAAATGACTTGCAAAAGTTTAAAATATATGTGTTATGAGTGTATATTCATATGGTGATAGGAAAACAGCTTAAATTCTCTATAACAAATATGGATCTCTATATACAGAGAAAAATGTTATTTAAAAATAGCAAAAAGTTTAAACAATGTCATTATCCTGACAAATTTTTTTTCCCTTAATGATGAAAAATTTACTTAAGGCCTCCTGCTTCTACAACTGAGCTCTGGTCAGGGGGGTGACCTGAAATTAAGAACTAAAGGGGAAACAGTTTGAAAAATCACAGATAGCAAACCAAGGGCTTGATAAACAAAGGAATAGGAGGCTTCCTTTAAAAAAAAAAAAAAAAAAAAGGATAGGCCACACTGTGGGACTGTGCCTGCTGGGCTAATGAGGATAAATACACCAATCCTCAGAGGGCCACTTCTATTGGCAGAAGGTCATCACATGACCCCTATCTACTTCATAGATGAACTGGGCAGGTAAGGCAAAGTCATTAATGCCTAATCAGAAATGAATGTGAGGTCTACAAATTTTTTTTTAAGATTGATTGATTGATTGATGATAGACACAGAGATAGAGAGGCAGAGACACAGGCAGAGGGAGAAGCAGGCTCCATGCAGGGAGCCCGATGAGGGGCTCGATCCCGGGACTCCAGGATTGCACCCTGGGCCAAAGGCAGGCGCTAAACTGCTGAGCCACCCAGGGATCCCAAGGTCTACAAAATTTAAATAAATAACTTGCCCATCTAATAGAAAGCTGGTAAAAATTCTTAAATCCAGAAGCATCTTCTCCAAGTCATAAAGTAACAAGAACAAAACATTAAACTGTCTGTCAGATCTGGGCTGGTCCTGGGGGAGCACCTGCTATTAGCTAAACACTGCATTTCCCAAACTTGCGTATGTTTTGTGTTTTATTTTTTTAAGTGACGGGAGATTTTTAGAAAGATTTAAATTTGCTACAAAACAGTGGTCCTCTTTTCAAATTCTGACTTGCATGTCCTGTTAGTAACCTGGTCAATGTTTTTTGGTTGTGTGCGTGGGTAGGTGAGAGTATACGTGTGGTAAGCTCATCAATAGTTCTTTTCAAACTAGGAACTAGAAGATAAACCTCCAGGTGAGTGCAAAAATCTTAATTTATTCAGAGAAAAAGGTGAAATCCCTGACTTAGGCTTCAGAGCTCCTCAGAGAGCAGCAGCTCTCCCACTGAATCACACACTTCCTCTTCTTCTCTCTCTGACCCCGTATTGTGAGCAGCTTTAGAACACCTATGCATAGGTTTAGATAAGGGTAGGATGACCACTTGTTAGTCACAGTAAACAATTACTAAGACTTTTTTTTTTCATTTTTTTTAAAGATTTTATTTATTTATTCATGAGAGACACAGAAAGATAAAGGCAGAGACACAGGCAGAGGGAGAAGCAGGCTCCATACAGGGAGCCCGATGTGAGACTCGATCCTGGGACTCCAGGATCACACCCTGGGCTGCAGGCAGACACTTAACTGCTGAACCACCCAGGCGTCCCAATTACTAAGACTTTTTAAGGGCACTCTGAGTCAGTCACACTGTTAATCGTATTACACATATGTCCTCATTTATGCCAAAAACAATCCTAGGAAATCAATACAACAATCATTCTAATTTCACAGATGAAGAGACCAAACCTTTAAACTTGCCCAAGGCCCACAGTTAAAATGGCTGCAGAGTCCATGCTCTTGACCTCCATGTCAGTCCACTCAACTCGATGCTCCACTCCCCTGTATGAGGTCACTGCATGGAGAGCCCATGACACCTGAGCCAAGTTTGAGGACACCAGCGTGGAGCAAGGGAGCTGCTAAGGGATGCAAGGTCCAAAATCGGGTCACTCATCTTTAGATGAGTGAAAAAGTATACCCTGCAAAGGGGAAAAATTGGAGGGGTAGTGATGTTCCAGGTGCTAATGCAGCATCCATGTCTAGCAAAGGAGGGGCAGCTGTAGCAACAAGGCCACTGAAGTGGAGTAACCGGCCCGTTCCTCACAAGGCCATTGCAGCAGGAGGGAGAGGGTCCCCAGGGAGTGCAGGAGAGACTGTGCACTCCTACTGCCACCGTTCCTCCAGGCTGTGAGGCAATGGAGCTGCTAAGGACAGGGTGGTTGCAGACAGAGGGGCATGCAGGGCTGCCAGTTCCGTGAAGACCAATACCCCAGGTCAGCAGAAATGGCAGCTAGTCCTTCCAAAGATTCCTCACTTTTCCTCTTTGTGATCAGCACTGGGAACAGGTGATGGGCTTGAAGAATCCACATGAGGTGGTATCTCAGTGTTTCTGGACAGTGCTCATGTCCAGGCTGATGACAAGGGCAGCCCGAGGGTCTGTCTCAGAGCATCCCTCTTGATAATGGTGCCTCTCATCTCTCTCCTGACAGAAGGTCTCTCCCTGGGGTTGCAGACCAGGCCAGAACTAAGTATGAAATATACTGTAGAGTTTTCCGGGGATGCCAAAGTCAATGCTTGTAACAGCACTGAGATAGGGCAGAGGGTTTGGGTCTTCTAGATCAGGGTGGGGTTGAGGGTTTACAAGAAGGAAAGACTGAGGCCCAGGGTAACCATGACAATGAATTATAGCCCCACATCTGGGTGCACATGGTGAAGGCATGGTCACACAGGATGCTCAGTTGCCTCCATATCCAGGAAAGCAGGCTGGGTCCAGGGAGGCAATAGGGCAGGTATGACAAGATCTCAGCTAAACACTGTATGGCATCCTGAAACCCAGCCTCAACCTGGAGACTTGTGCCCATTGATCTAAGCATGAAGGATGTGGTACTCTGTCTCTTAGGCTGGGAATGATGTATTAAAAGGGGTTTGAAAAAAAAGGGGGTTTGAGCAAGTCCTCTGTAGTCCTTGATGGGAAGGGTGAAGTCACTCACATGCCAGGCTTTTATGGGCAGAAGCAGAACCTCCCTCTCCCTCAGGGCATGCTTGGCCATCTTGCCAGGAGTGTGCCCAGGCTGAGGCATTATAAGGGAGAAAGTACACATCCACGTGGATATATGGTGGTATATATGGTGGTAGGCTATATAAAATAGGGGCTTCAGGTGCCCTGACCCATTAACTTAATATGACCCCTCCAAACCTTTTAAAAATTGGGGCAACGACAGAGGCAACTCATTCTATTCCAGATGTGACTATGAGGTAGAACCTGGATCAGACTATTCCAGACTACAGCCAACCAGAAGACTCTGGTCAAGTCTTTTTATTTTCTTCCTTAAGGTGTGTACTTTTAGTGAACTGCCTCACCATCTCAGCCAATACCCAGGGAGACCAAAAGTCTTCGTACATTGAAAGTTGGGTGGCAAAAAAGGGGGTCATTATGACTGACCATTCAAATTGAAACACAACAGTCCCAGACTCAGCAATCAGA
This sequence comes from Canis lupus dingo, assembly GCF_003254725.2. NCBI lineage: Eukaryota > Metazoa > Chordata > Mammalia > Carnivora > Canidae > Canis > Canis lupus. Next base: position 7,042,596 of record NC_064260.1, read on the forward strand.
CAACAAAAAGAAATAAAAGGCATCCAAATCAGCAAGGAAGAAGTCAAACTTTGACTATTCACAGATAGTCTACATAGAAAACCCAAGACTCCAGAAAATTGCTAGAACTGATACATGAATTCAGTAAAGTCACAGGATACAAAATTAACATACAGAAATCTGTTGCATTTCTTTACACCAATAACGAAGCAGCAGAAACAGAAATCAATCCCATCTACCATTGCACCAAAAACAATAAAATACCTAGGAATAAACCTAGCCAAAGAGGTAAGAGATCTGTACTCTGAAAATTATAAAATACTGATAAAAGAAATTGAAGAGAACAAAAAAAAGATGGAAAGACATTCCATGCTCATGGATTAGAAAAACAAACATTGTTAAAATGTCAGTATTATCCAAAGGAATCTACACATTTAATGTAATCTCTGTCAAAATACCAACAGCATTTTTCACAAAGCTTAAACAAACAATCCTAAAATTTGTATGGAGCCACAAAAGATCCCAAATAACCAAATCAACCTTGAAAAAGGAAAGCAAAGCTGGAGGCATCATGATTCCAGACTTAACTTATATTACAAAGCTGCAGTGATCAATACAGAATGGTCCTGGCACAAAAACAGGTACATAGATCAGTGGGACAGAATAGGAAAGTCAGAAATGAACCTATAACTGAAAGGTCAATTAATCTTCAACAAAGCAGGAAAGAATACCCAATGGGATAAAGACAGTCTCTTCAACAAACGGTGTTGGGAAAACTGGGCAGCAACATGCAAAAGAATGAAACTGGACTACTTTCTTATACCAAACACAAAAATAAATTCAAAATGGATCAAAGACCTAATTATGAACCGAATCATTAAAATCCTAGAGAAGAACACAAGCAGTAACCTCTTTAACCCTGGCCATCACAACTTCTCTCTAGATATGTCTCCTGAGGCAAGGGAAGCAAAAGCAAAAATAAACTATTGGGACTTTATCAAAATAAAAAGCTGCACAGTGAAAGAAACAATCAACAAAACTAAAAGGCAGCCCATGGGATAGAAGAAAATATTTGCAAATGACATATCTGAAAAAGGATTAGTTTCCAAAATATATAAAGAACTTTTAAAATTCAGCCAAAACCCAACATAATCTAATTAAAATGGGGAGAGGACATGAATAGACTTTTTTTTCCTCAAGAAGACATCCAGATGGCCAACAGAGACATGACATAAAAAGATACTCAACATCACTCATCATCAGGGAAACATAAAATCAAAACTACAATGAGATATCACATCACGCCTGTCAGAATGGCTAAAATCAACAACGCAAGAAACAACAGGTGCTGGTGAGGCTGTGGAGAAAGGGGATCCTTCTTACACTGTTGGTGGGAATGCAAACTGGTACAGCCGCTGTGGAAAACAGTATGGAGTGTCCTCAAAGAGTGAAAAACAGCACTACTCTATAATTCAGCAATTGCATGACTCAGTACTTAACCAAAGAATACAAAAATACTAATTTGAAGGGATACACGCACCCTGATGTTTATAGCAGCGTTATCTACAATAGCCAAATTATGGAAACAGCCAAGTAAATGTCCGACAAGTGATGAATGGATAAAGAAGACGTGGTGTAAACCTACAATGGAATATTACACAGCCATCAAAAAGGTTTGAAATCTTACCATTTGCAATGATGTGAATGGAGCTAGAAAGTATTATGCTCAGTGAAATAAATCAGTCGGCGAAAGATGAGTAACGTGTTGTCATTTATGTGTTGAATTTAAAAAACAAAACAAAAGACAAAGGGAAAAGAGAGAGAGAGAGAGAGAAACCAAGAAACAGACTCTTCAGTATAGCAAACAACTAATGGTTAGTTGGGGGTAGGGGGGGTAAAAGGTAATGGGGATTACGGAGTGCACTTGTGATGAGCACCAGGTGATGTATGGAATTGCTGAATCACTAAATGGAGCATCTGAAACTAGTATTACTAAACTCTATGGTAACTGGAACTTATTTATTTATTTTTTTTTGTTAACGCATTTAAATGAAAACTTAAGATGTTAGCTGAAGGATGCATAACAAAAAACCATTTAAACAATAGGTATTCAATTTTTAAAAAAGAAGCAAAATTAAAAGAACAAGGGTTCAAGCAGAAGATTAAAAAAAAAAAAGGACTACACAAGTGACATAACAGCAGTGCTATCACCATCCCCTGGGTAGACTGGGTGAGGTCTGGGCCATTCTCCTTAGGGAGATGTGGGAAGGTGTTTGGGAAGGCCTGGAACTTCCTGGGACAATATCTCCTGATATTTGGAATGACTCAAAAAAAAAAAAAGAGTGCACAATCAAAACAGTCACATTGCAGAACTTTGGGGAACAGAATTCCAATCGACTGCTGTCACCTTTGTCATTCCAGTTTTTAAATCCCAAGTCAAGCAGCAAAAAATAAATTCGGCCATGCCAACGTCATCTCATTTTCTGCACACGTGAGGCATTGTCAAAAAAGAGGGTAACACGCTGTCTGCCTGGAAGTATTTGAAGGAGGTGGGGGGCTGGCCTCCTGGTTCTCCTGTTTGCTGATCCACATCTGCCAGGATGGCACCACAGATCCCTGCAGATGCCTGTGCTCCGAAGCAGGATGATGTTGCTCTTCATCATGCTGAGGGTCAGCGGGGAGCTCCCCCTGCATCCTCTGGGCCAGGCCTCGGTACAGGCGGTCCTGCAGACAGCACCGCCTTGGTAAGCATGTCACATGCTGTAGACAGCCAATGTCATCCTTCACAGTAGAGTTGCAGATAGTTTTGTGGACGTCTCAGGATCCCATGCCCAGGAAGGAAGGCGGAAGAACCCCAGGACAGCAGAACCACTTGTCACCAGTGGAGAGGACTTGGCCTCCCAGGCTTACAGCTCTTCCCCAAGGGAGGAGCTGGAGGTTGCTAGCCATCTCCTGCTCCAAATCCAGGCAAAACTGTAGGCTTCACACAGTTTCCCACCTGGCATGGTAGTAAAGCCGCATGAGGACCTCCTGGGGCAATCTGGCAGGCCCCGGCCAGCCGGGTCCAGACACAGGATGGCATGCCTGCATGGACGGGCACAGTGTGAGCAAGCTCATTGCTGGAGTCCATCACACGCCTGTGGTCTGGCCAGAAGTGTGAAGGACACCATGGTTGGCTAGGGTGCTGGAGGTCTTGAATAAGAGCTGGGTCATATCTCCTGGCCTTAGGGTGCAGTGGGGGTTCTCAGTCAGCAGCCTGGGGTGCTTGCTCCTCAGGGGCCACATGCAACTTGCTGTAGAATATGAGGCCAGATCTTTTCCATCATCCCAGCTGATGACCACGCCATGTCTGGTGGGGGTACTTCAGGGTCAGGGGTCCCCTCTTACTGTGGGCCCAGTAATCCACTTCCCAGTCCTTCCGGCCCAGGCACACAGTCATGCGGGGGGGTGCCCCACAATGGAAGGGGCCACGAGCCTCCCTGACCAATGAGGTGCTCATTTCTGAGCACGACACACACGAAGCTAAGCGGAGGCTGAAATTTGGTTGCTAAAAGAATCAATATTTAAGCATGGCAGGTTATCAAAAAGCCGTGTTGTCAAATTCCAAGTGTAAAACAAAAAAGTAGAAGGCATATCGGGTGGGCAGAGAAGCCAGGCTTGTCGGGAAGGAGTGTGAGAGGTGGGCAGCCAGTGTGGTGTCGTTCAGAGGACACACTGGCTCCGGTTGTGAACAGGAGCCAGGCAGGGTGGTCTCCTCAAAATAACAGCCAATCATCCGGGCACAGGGAGGAGCTAACTTCCTCCAGGCTCCTTTCTGGTACATTCATTCCCTGGAGTAGATTGTGTGTGTGAATACATTTCTAAGAAGTCTGTATTTGGGAGAGAAAGCTTTACTAGAGGAACTCTGGAGCGTGCATAAGAATTACCCAGGAAGTGGTTTTGAAATGCTGATTTTAGGCACAGCAGGGGACAGATTCCAGGGCCTCATTCCAGGAGCTCAGAATCTGCATTTTTAATTAGCATCCCTCAAGCCCTTCTAATGTAGGATATCCAGGCCACATGTTAGGACACAAAGGCAGACAGACATCTCACTCCTCAATCAGACCCTAAGGCTAGTCCCTAGGGTCTAGGGTTCAGGCTCTCAGAGAATTTTCTGCATCACAGTATATGTGCAACACAGAGCAATAGATACCGACAGACAGACCCCAATCCACACATATTGTGAGCGTTTTCTCAGGAGGAATAAAACATTGTAGTCCATCGCATCCCAAAGGCCAGAGGCCAAATTAGGACCAGAGGCAAAAATCCTGTGGTATGATTCAGAGTCTGGCAGTGGTCCCTCTGGGGCTGACATAATTCAAGTGGTTAGTTCTCCTTACTCTTACCAAAGATTTTTATTTTCTCAGTTCCTTACAAACTGCAAAATAAGTGTTCTAAAATCTAAATTTCTCACACACATATGCTATTAAAGCCCAAGAGAAATGTCAACACTCTGGGCTACATTCCAAGAAAAACACACTCCAAGGAAACCAGGGGTCCCGAAGGACACAGCCAGTCGCCTCACGGAGCTCGACTCCCAACTGTAAGTGAAGCCCTTTGACAGGCAGTGGGCCAAGGTGCCCCGCCTTTGGGCAATTCCAGGACAGGTGACTTCGGCTGGATTCTAGAACCACGGGGCTGGGGCACCATAGTGAGTCACTGGAATCAGAAATTTCCTTAGGACTCCACTTAGTGGGTTCAGGCAAGGAGCCGCCCAGCCAGGGGGTGCTAGGCTTGACTGAATAGGGGGTGGAAGTGAAAAACATCACCACCCAGTGCTGGCAGATGGACATGCCACCAGCCAGCTTTTTCCTTACCTAGGAGGGGATGGCAAGAGACTGCGCTATGTTGGGCTGTCCCGATCTGTGGGAGAAAACTGAATGAAATGTATTAAATTGTCATTATAATCTAAGACTAGACTGATCTAAAGACTAGACATCTTTAAGAAAGTACCTTCAAAAAATAACAAGAATTTAAACTAAGGATGACGAAGGCCAGAAGTGATGGATTTGAGAGTTTTCCCTGAGTGGACGCATGCTGCAAGGGAACAGCAGGTTCATGCCAGCGCGTACCATGTGCTCCCGATGAATGGAGGGTTGGCACTCACTCAGGAGGAATTCATGAGTAGAGCACAGTAGGATTCTTCTGGAGAACGGACGTGAAAGGACCCAGAGTCACTTGGTGTGAACGAAAAGCATTTGTAACCTGTGCTCTCCCCAGTGGTCCTGGGGATGAGGGAACAGAAGGCTAGCTGAGGACCAAACACAAGCTGACACCCCACAAATGGTACCCACCCCTGGGGTTAAGTGTGACATTCCTCAGGTACTCCTGGCTGCCCTAAAGCTAGGGAAAGGGAAAAACAAACTGTTATCCTATACAGATGAGTCTCTCCCAGTTTACAAAATGCTTTATGATTTACAAGAAAAAAAGCATTCTTATCAGTAACTTAACTTCCAGAAGGAAACTCCCAACTATCTCACTGTTAATGCTTTACTGGAGGGAAAAACAACCTTAACTCGACCATGGCAAGGCCTCCACTATCTTACAGGTCCTCCTTAGCATGCAAAAATTCTTTTGAAAACAAAAGAATTCTTTTGAAACCTCCCCTTTCCTTACCTCTCCCCTCCCCCGACTCCCAAGTGTATAACTGGCCACCCCTCACAACCCCAGGGCAGCAGCTACTTCCTGCCCAAGGGTCCTGTCCCCTGTGCTTTAATAAAACAACCACTTTGCACCAAAGACTTTTCAAGAATTCTTTCTTGGTCATCGGCTCCGGACCTCACCCTACCAAACCTCACCTGATATTCTAAAACTACATCACTGGGACCCTGTTCATTTCAGCTGTCTCATCCCTCTCCCTGTAGCCAGATGAAGGGAAGCCATAATAAAAATAACATTCTAGAGAGATCGAAAGAAAAATTAAAGAAGAGAAATATAGATGAAATACAATTTAAAAAAGAATTTCAAAGTCACAAATTTCAAAGATTAGAGATGAATCGGAAAAATAAGAAAGTCATCAAAAATATCGATTAAGTACAAATTTAACAACAAAGAGAGAGAAAACAGCTAAAAATGCAATAATATTAACAGAGCTGTGAAGAACTTTCATTAGACACTTGTTGACCTCTGTACTAGGTTAAGAACTTTAGATGCTTTTTGTCATTTAGTATTCAAAGTGACTCATCACTAACTCCATTTCACAGATGAGAAAACTGAGGCATAGACAGGGGTTAAACAATTTGCCTACAGACATTCAGAGAGGAGCTGGTGGAAAGAGCAAGCAAAACCCCACCCTCTGACCCCAAGGCCTGCTCCCTGGAGCACGGCACTGTGCTTTTTCCAAAGGTGAAACTGATGTGGTCCAGGGCAGGCCATCCCGGAATACGCCACTTTGGCATACTGATTATTTTCAATTAACATTACTTGAGAAACAGCTGGTACAAGAAGGATGCTGGTCCTCCTCCATCCCCAATGAAAGGGTATCCTCTCCGCACCAGGAGTTAGAGGTGCTTCTTACTAGAGATGGGGAATCAAGGGCCAAGAAGGCTGTGTAAACAGACTCTGCCTGAGTTTTTCACTAATTAGTAGCCAAGCCTAAGTTTCTTTGTCTGGACAGTTCTTCAAAAATGTATTGTTTCTCTGTCTCTAGGTATAAAAGCTGCCTTTGTTCACTTCTTTGGGTCTCATAGTCTTGTGGGGCTCTCATATGTATGTAATTAAATTTGTTTTTCTCCTGTTAATCTGTCTTCTTTAATTTTATTATTAGACTAGCCAAGAGAACCTAAAGGGATGGGAGAAAATTTTCTACTCCCCAACAAAAACCCTCAAAATTAGTAATGGCATAAAGCCATTAAGATAATATTCAACTATAGTTGAATTAAGACAATAAAAGACTAGAAAGCTGAGAAGAACAGAAAGTGCATGTTAATCTTCTAAATCAAGGAAAGTTTAAAAAATAAAAAGGAGGAGAATTAGGCAAAAAGGAAGCTATTTTAACAAAATAGAGGAGAAAATTCAAAGAAAGCAAATTAGAATGGCATAAATGATGTGAAAAATACCTTATTAAAGCAATGTCAAAATGCCAAGTGTTCTGAAAGAGAGAATGAGGCACTAATAAAACAGGAAATTGAGAGTTCCCACAGCCCAGCCTCCCCAGGAGCACAAGAACTAATGCCATCATTTTTGTCACACAGTACACTACAAAAGGGATCTTTGAGCACTTTTCAGCTAAACTGGTAGAGAAACTCTAGCAAAGCTCCACTTTTACCTTGATTACAGGGTGGACACAGCCCAGGCTATTAGACATGGTGTTTCCCATAAAACACTACTTCTAAAATATATTCTTAAAAAACAAAACAAAAAAAAGCCTCACACGAGGTTGTGCCATTGACTTCTGAGGTTGTGCCACTGGACTCCTACCTGAGGTACAGTTCACATCAGAGCTGCTCAGTGCACAGCCCAACAACCTGTCTTGCTAGACCTTCTCTTTGTTCAAGCCACCTTATTTGACCTTGAAAATCCCAACTTTCTTTCCATAAATAAGCTCTATTTCCATCCTAAAGCAGTTTTATGGGGAGCACTCCAGAAAATACAGTCCTAGTAATGGGTCACTTGGTCTCAGAAGGAGGACAGTCTTTACTAAGGCACAGACCACATCAATTTAAAAGCAAATGCTAGGGCAGCCCGGGGGGCTCAGCAGGTTAGTGTCGCCTTCGGCCCAGGGTGTGATCCTGGAGACCCATGTGATCCTGGAGACCCGGGATCGGGTCCCAGGTCACGCTCCCTGCATGGAGCCTGCTTCTCCCTCTGCCTATATCTCTGCCTCTCTCTCTTTCTCTGTGTCTCTCATAAATAAATAAATAAATAAATAAATAAATAAATAAATAAATCTTAAAAAAAATAAAAGCAAATGCTATAGACACAGATTAAGAAGCTTCTTCGTGGAGTGGCAAATCTATAATGCAGACAAGTACACGTGCAGACGGAAAGGTCAGGCCTCTTTATAATAGCAATTCAGGAACAAAAATGTGGGGCAAAGGACATGATAAAAGAACTCCACCAAGACCCTCAACTCCGCCTCCCAGAAGAAAAACTACCTGGTGGGTGCTTCATGATTAACTAACTGGCAGTGCTAGAGCAATCTGTGCTTTAGGAACCAGAACCCAAAAACCCCCAAAAGACAAAACAAAGCAAAACAAAACAAAACAAAAAAACAGAAACAAAACAGAGCTCAGAGATTAAGGCATTGACTACATGTGCCAAGAAAGTATAAAGCATAAAATGAGGCCTTCGCCTGGCATTCCAACCGTCCCTGTACAGCTGGCTTATGCCAACCTAAGCAGCACAATTTCAACTACAGAGAAGGATGACATCTTACGTTACCTCTCCAAGTTGAAGGGCTCTTATCCTGACTTTTATATCTGGGTGGAAAAGAAGGGCTGTTTATTATCTGTTCCTTAGAGGAATAGCATAAATAAGACCTTAAATGAGCGACGTAAAAGAAGTTCCACAAAGCTAGTGAAACTATTTACGAAGATATAAAAATTATATTCAGTATAAACTGAATAAAAAGCAAAAGAATAGCAGAAAGCAAGAATAAAAATCTTGCACTGAGTAAAATGGTCAAAATCATTTTTTAAAAAAGTATTGGTCAGAACAATCTGACAACTGGATTTGAGCTGGTCTTTGGAAAGTGGTAGGATCTGAACTGGAGATAAAGAAGGCAGAACGCATTCTAAGCAGACACACACATCACAGGTAAGATTTAGGAGCTGAGGATGAGCAAGAATGTGTGTGTGTGTGTGGGGGGCAGATCTCCTAATGAGATGAGTGCCCCTCTTCTGGAGCAGTGGGAAGCAATCGGGGTAGATGAATGTGGAATCCAGCTGCGGGGGGTCTCTGAACCCGACACACACATCAAAGGAAGAAGACAGTTCCTTGGCAGAGTAGTAGCGTGACTGTGGCTCTGTTTAAAGAAGACGAAACTGGAATCGATATGCTTGTTGAGAGGAAGGGGAGAAGAGACTGGATGGAGGAGATGAGCGGGAATGCTCCTTTGCTGATCAGACATGAAGTAACTAAATCTTGCACAAGAGTAGCAGCCATGAGAGTGGAAAAAGATGGAAGTGGAATTCTGGAACAACCTCAAAGGTATTTAGAAGGGGATACTTCTTGCCTCTGGCTGCTTCACTCCTGTATGTTAACCTGGACGTGGGTCAGGCTGCATAACTACACAGTTTAAGGGCTGGGCGAATTACAATCTCATTGCTAGGAGAGGTTGTAAATTCGGCTTTACGCTTATTAAACTTGAAGTGATAAAAGGATTTCTCAGATGAAATGCCTTTATATATCAGACTCCAATTTGGAAAATCCTAGGCTTGATTTGGCCGCCACCAAGTGTGAGTGGACTTCCATTGATGGTGATGCTCCCAAAAGCACAGCCCTGGAAACTTGATAATGCTGGTCAGTATTTTCAGAAGAAATATTGGAAGAAATCTCTCTTAGCTGCAGTGTGGATGGGCTGGATTGCAAAACTGTGATCTGTTTAGAGGGTAACTTTACAAAAAGCGGGAGGCATGGCGCGCCACCAGATTTCAGAGATGAAGCAAGAGCCACACCCCTCCAGAAAATGCGCCTGGCCCCTCCAGTACTCTGGAGGAATAGCTTCCTCGGGTTCTCCGTCTATACAGAGATGAGAGTGCCTTCCTATATTTCAACCCAGCTGAGGTAGGGGCATCAAGCAGGGGTGGATGGGAATCGGCCTCCCTTGGGAATGGAGAGGAAGAGTCTCACAAGTTCATCCCCCTTTATTATGATCCAGAAGCCAATTTCCATTCGGTGATGACAGAACCACATGCAACAACTGGAAACCTAGCTAAACTCCAGAAGATAAATGCCAAGGAGGCACTAAAATCCGACTGTGGCCAGGTGTCACCTTGCCTCAAGTTAATATTGGGACTCCTCTGTTTTTGGCAGGACACTCTCAGAACCCAGGAGAAGAGACAGGAGAATATGTGTCCCTAGAGAACATCAGCCTAGATGGTTTTACTGTCCAAAGGTGAACAAACCGAAAAGAAAAATGGGTTATATGCAGACAACTGGGGATTCAGGGAAAAGCATACTTTAAGAGGTGGCACAGCAAATAGTAGACAAGTCTACACTGAATCTATTTTGCATTCAGAATAACTGTCTTAAATGCACAAAAAGCCTTGTGAACCCACATGACAGGTGAGGTGAAAAAGACCTTAAACAATTTCAGAAGAAATTTAAATTCAGAGCTCAAAAGAGAAGCTGGATGAAATGTAAGTCAAAATAAAATATGGCTCAAATTGGGGACTAGATCAAGAAGAATTAAAAGGCAGTAACAGAAATAAAGTCTGCTTTGGAGTGGAATTCAAAATAGAGGAATAGAAAAACAATAAAGTTCTCTAAGAATACAAAAGAAAGGGTCAAAAGACAAAGATGAGAAGATGATAGTCGTAGGCAGATAGTTTGCCGTTATGAAAGGGGCATCCGTTTATCAGAGAGGGATTTTGTTCAGAGACGCTGATTGAAACAAGTCATTAATGGTGGCTTAGCCAAGGCACAAGTTTGCTTTCTTTCCTATGACAAGAAGTCCAGAGATGACATCTCTGGGCTGGCAGGGCAGCTACACCACCAGGAGCCTGGATTTTTTAGGCCTTCTTCCACCAGTTTCATGTGTGGCTTTCTTTTCCAGCTCACAAGATGCCTGCTGGCACTCCAGCCACCACGACCACATTCCAGAAAGAGTAAGGGGAAATGTGGCAAGCCGGGTGAGTCAGCCCCCCTTAAAGATCCTTCTCAGAAGTCCCACCCAGTGACTTAGACATACATCTCACTGGGCTCATGTATGTCTTATGACCACCTCTACGTTCAAGGAAGATTGGGAAATAGAGCTTTTAAAATGGGACTATTCCAAAATTAAGTCAGAGTTTATGAGTAAGGAAAAAGGAAAGGAGATGCTGGTAGGTAAATAGCCTATAACCAAACTCCTGAGAAAAATACAAGGACAGAGGAACAGAGCCGAGACACACAATATGAAAGGTAACGATTTTCCTGCGCTGTATATGCAAATGAAGAGTTTGTCACGTGTCTAGTAAGGTTCAATAAAAGCAACAATGGCAACAAAACCCTATGTACCCAGATATTTTGGTAAAATGCTCTAATTCCACACAGATTAACTACAAAGAACTTAAATTTAGGCTTTCCTCAGACTTTTCCATGATTCCCAAAGATAGGGGATCACAAAATAATATCTCAGGAGTCTTGGGGAAATTAATATTATACGAACATGATAATCACAGTCAAAACACTATGTATAAAAGTAAGAGGGGGGCACGTGGGTGGCTCAGTTGGTTAAGCATCTGCCTTTGGCTGGGGTGGTGATCCCAGTGTCCTGGGATGAAGGCCTGCATTGGGCTCCCTGCTCGCAAGACAGCCTGCTCCTCCCTCTCCCTCTGCTTGTGCTTGCTCTCGCTCTCTAATAAATAAGTAAGATTTTTTTTTAAATAGTAAGAGGAAAAAATACCCCATTACAGTGAAAACATCAGAAAATAATCCCATAAAAACTTAATGAAACATAGATTTTTTTCACTCAAATCTATGAATGAGAAATTCATTATATTCATGTTTAAGAATAAATTTAGTCTTAAAATTTATGAATGGGAAACCTGTGCTACAAAAGATGACAATCTGAGTAAATCTGAATCTGTTAGGAATGTCTAGTAGCCAACTGCATTTTCCGAAGGCAGACACAGCAGCACCTCCTATCCTACATGTGACAAAGTATGGCTTGGTGTTGAGAAAATCCTGAGGCCAAATCTGGGCTCAGCAGGAAAGGATGACTGGTGTAGAATTACTAACATGACAAGATGGAAATAAATAAATTAGCTTTTTATCCAAGACAGCATAGAGAGAAAAGCAACAGAGACTCACAAAGAAGGTATTATTAAAAATAGACACATCTGTCTTTGAGGAGTAACACAGGTGGGCAGAAAGGGGACAACTTCTAGTTTTCATTTTATATTTTTAGAAATTTTTTTTAGTTTTGCTATGTTTCTATATTACTCTTGTGATTAAAGGAAACTAGTAATTAATTAATAACACAAAATATACACAACAGAAAAAAAGAGACATGAGTAACAACATTAGCTATAAGAAAGTGATACATAAAATAAATGTCAGCTCTAGTTCTTGGGTTAAAAAGTAAAATAAAATAAATTTCTAACCAATCTTATTTTGAGAAGAAAAGGAGGAATAGAGGAAGACAGGAAAAGAGGGAATCAGGGTAAGGAAAATATGAAATTAAAAAAAAAAGTAAGACCACAGGTTACAATACAATTTAAAATTTACAAAAAAAAAAAAAAAAAAAAAAGGTCAGTGATTTGAGTTTAGGCAAATAGATAGCTTTCTAGGAAAAGAATTTATTCATCTTAAGTAGAAGTGGAAACTCTAAATAGACCAACAACCATGAGATTAATGAGTTAATTTATTATATTGCCTGCAAAAGGCATAAAGCCCAAGGAGATTTTCCAAGTAAAGCCTGTCTGAATTCCAGGGAATAATAACCCTAACATCACATTCATTTTCAGGAGGACTAAAACAACAGTTTCCTAATTCATTTTTGCAAATTTCAAATATATAGCATAATAAAAATGTAGACTAATCTCATTCCTTCATTTATATATAGAGTTATATATATAAATAAACTTATGGGTAGTTTATACTTAACTTTCAATAAAGATATCATCACATGTATATATATAAAACCAAGTATAACTGGATCAACACAGAATTTAAAAAATAATGTTCAGGTTGGGTGAATTTGAAGACAACACAAATAGTTAACTAATAGGAAATATAGTAATATAATGGATCATTTCATTAGGTCAAAGGAGAAAATGCACTGGCTAACCTTTGTAAATTCCCACCAAATTCTGTGTTTACAACATGATAAAAACACATTCTCTAAACTAAGAATAGAGTAACACTAACTTCTTTTCTTAACTGAAATAAACAGCCTATACCATTTAATAGTGAAAAATCCATTTTCCTTAAGGACAAGAATAAGATAAGGAGACCTCCTCTTACCAGTTTTACTTAATACAGCTCTGGCTTTAAGCCAATGTTATAAACACCTCGCACTCAGATTAGAGAGAAAGGAGGGAGGGAGGGAGGGAGGGAGGAGGGGGGAGGGATGGGATGAGAGAGAAAAAGGGACAAGGGAGGAAAGAGGGCAAGAAATTACAAAGAAATGTAAGCCTTCAGTTTCTTGTGTTAGAATAGGATAAAAGGCTCCCACTGGCCAAAATTGGGTTAATGTGAGCATAAAAAAATGACTACAATTGACTATATCACACAGAGTAAATAAAAATTTTTGAGAAAACAGTGATTCCTCTCTTTGCCAAAGAAGAGAACAGAAAAAAGAGAAAGCTCTTTTTCACAGAAGAGTTGACAACTAATAAACGTGGAAGGAATTATGTCATGGGAAAGTCACCAGTTTGCACTCCCCAGTGTAATGATGGATCCATACAGAATAACACCCAGTGCCCGTTATTCTGTATGTTAGTAAATTGAACACCAATAAAAAAAAAATAAATAAAAAAAAAAAAAAAAAAAAAAAAAAAGTAATGATGGATCCAGGGAAAGATTCATCAGATGATCAAAGAATCGAGGGCAAGGTTATTGGGAAATAGGAATTTGTCCCTATTACTAAGTGTGAAGAGAAACTGTACCTTTCGATGGAGACGTCTAAAGATCATCACCTTGACCAATAGATCATCATAAATAAAACTAAAAGACACATTATAACCGCATCAAATATGTTAATATCTATTAAGTTCATATCTATGATATATAAAGACCTCATACAAATTGTAAAGAGACCAAGACCTTACCTAGGGAGACGGTGTTGGCAAACCATGGTATGGAGAATTTGCAGGAACTGAGCTTCACGTCCCTTTGTCTTTTCACTGGCAAGTGGGAGAAACAGCACGGGATGGGACTGCCTGTCTGCACATCAGGCCTCAGCCACAGATGCTTCCCTACACGGGGTGTTTCCCAACTCACGGACCCAGGCCCCCAGGGCCACCTTTCCGTCTTCCCGCCCTTCTTAGCCTGCAGCTTCACATCCTGCACCACAGGACAGCTGGAAGAAGTGGAAAGGCAAAAGGGCAAAGACTTCTGACAGCTGAGCCTGTCCTTTTTTTTATCCAGAAAGCAGCCTTCCCAGAAGTCACTCGGAGAGGAGTCACCTGGCCACAACCACCTGCAGAGTCAGGACCAGGATCCCTCCCTCCTTGATGAAAGAGCAAAACCAGGATGGCTACCTCACAGCCCTCAGTACTGAGCACCCTCAGAGAGCATTAGTGTGTGGTGTATGTTGTTACAACTTTTCTAAAAGCAACCCTTCAGCCTATTAGGAAACCGCAAATGTACTTTTAGGATTTATCTGTTCAGCTTTGGGAAGTCATTTCTAAGGAAATAATGAGAAATTCAGCCAATGATTTGTATACCTGGATATTCATCAAAGGAATATTTCTAAGAAAGACCCTCCCTCACTAAACAAATAACTCAAAAAAGGTAAATTTAACTTCAGGAAACAGGTGAATGGCTGAAAACGCAGGGTTGGGTGTCAGATAGGCTAACTTGCGCGAGCTGGTCAGGTCACGGAAACGCTTCACATCCCAGTGTTCCCGTGTGTAAAACGGAGTTAGTAATATTTCCTACATACGCTTTGAAGGATCAAATAAATGTTATATGTAAAATACACAGCAAAGTGGCCACAACAAAAATCAATGCATAACACATATATGCGTAGGCATGGAATATTAGATAGATTATTGTGCAATCAATTAAAATAATACGTGTAATCATCAAAAACTGTAGGACAAGAGACTGCATCTGATACGCCATTAAATGCACCTGAATGTGTATTTATGGTATGATTCAGTATCCTATCTATGCCCAGGCGAAATGCATTAAGATAACAATGTTCTTACACCTCGCCATTGCATTATAGGTGGTTGCTAATTTATTCTTTACACATGATATTTGTTTTCAAGTGATCCATCTGATATAATCAAGGGTCATTAAACTTTTTCTTAAAGGGCCAGGTAGTAAACATTTTAGGTTTGCTGGCCTTTTGGTCTCTGCTTTACCACTATAGCTTGAAAGCAGCCGTAGCTCACACCCAAATCACAGGTGTGATCATGTTCCATGAAAACTACAAAAACAGGAGGCAGGGACGCCTGGGGGCTCAGAGGCTGAGCATCTGCCTTCAGCCCAGGGTGTGATCCTTCATCGGGCTTCTGCATGGAGCCTGCTTCTCCCTCTGCCTGTGTCTCTGCTTCTCTGTATGTTTCTCAGAAATAAATAAATAAAATCTTTAAGAAAAATAGACTTAAAAAAAAAAAAACCAGAAGGCAAGCCCACCCTAGTCTGCAGGCCCTTGCATAATGGTAAGTATATGTCATATTTTAAAACTAAAAGTTTTTGAGACGCCTGGGTGGCTCAGCAGTTGAGCACCTGCCTTTGGCTCAGTCAGGGTGTGATCCTGGAGTCCTAGGATCGAGTACCACCTCGGGCTCCTTGCAGGGAGCCTGCTTCTCCCTCTGCCTGTGTCTCTGCCTCTCTCTCTCTCTCTCTCTCTGTCTCTCATGAATAAATAAATAAAATCCTAAAAAAAAAAAAAAAACCCTAAAACTTTTAAGATGGCATAGTAAAAATCAAGAGGACTATTCCCAGTGGTGAAGGTGGGGATACAGAGGTGAAAAAGCCTTGCATGATGCTTTATAGACAAGAGGAAACAACAATTCGAGAGGAAGATAAGGAATCAGGCTGATGGGGTTTTATTCAAAAAAGAGCAAACTCTATCTACTGTTGATCCCTGAACAACACAGCTTGGAACTGCGTGGGTTGACTTATATGCGGATTTTTTTTCAATAGATACAGTAAAGTACCATAAATGTATTTTCTCTTATGATTTTCTTAATCACATTTTCTCTCCTCTGGCTTACTTTATTGTAAGAATACAGTACATAACACATATTAAACACAACGCGTGTTAATCGACTATGTTCTTGGTAAGGCCTCCGTCAATAGCAGGTTAGTAGTGTTTAAATTTTTTGAGGAGTCAAAAGTTATACCTGGATTTTCAACTGCATGAGGGTTGGCACCCCTCACCCCCATGTCGCTCAAGTGTCAACTGTACGTAGATGCCCCCCGAAAACTTTGGGCCCTTTTCCCATGGCACACTGAGACAGTAGGAGGCTCGCAGGATTGTTGTAAACCCAAGTCACATGGCCTCTGTACAGCTTATCGTGGAGGTGGTAATGGAAGATGCAGGCCCCAGGCCCCTGTCCAGCATCCCAACAAAGGATCCCAGCGACCCCTGCTCAGCGGGACACTGGCACACTGATGCCTCACTGCGCTAAAGTAATTCTGAGTAACAGAAAATACTTATTACTATTGAATCTAAATCCTCTGCCCTAGCTCTCATTTTGGACTCAGGGCAAGTCTCTCTGCCACATTTCAGCTTTTTGGTTATTTGGAGCCAGGATCATGGTCCTTTCTTTCCATCCTAGAAATCTTCAAAGCACAGTTTTTATAGAGCAAAAGCTGCAAATTGGAGGTTTACAGTTATGCCTGGTCTGGCCCACTGAGTATTGCCATATCATTAAACTGAATAAGAAAAAAAAAATCTTAAAAAACTAAAACTCTCTTAAGTATCCAGCCCTTTGGTTTTCCTAGAGAAATCAGAAGAACTAGCAACACGCGCATACATATCAGCAATCTCGGCTTGAATCTAAGTAGCTACCAGCACAAGCCCCTGGCTCACGGTCCCCTGCCTGCAACTGTGCCCCTCCCCCAACCCTGGAATCTGCATTTGCCTGGACTCCAAGGATAAGCAAGCTTCCTGCCCAGCCCTAAAAGCACCCAGCAAATGGGGCTGCAAAGCATCAAGCCAGCAGCCCAGAGACAGCTTCTCATCCCAGGTCTCATGAATGCAGGGGCTGTGACCCAGGGAGATGGCTGTCTCATGGTCAGGACCGGGAGAGGGTTAAGTGGGACAAGGCTTAGGTGCCTTCCCCGGCCAGCATTCTATGAATCTATAAATGGCTTAGGTAATTTTCAAACCTCACTGAGCTCATTGCCTGAAAAATACCGGAAGTCATGAGTTCCACCTGCTAATGGCACTTGGAAAAAAATAGATTTGAAAAATAAAATATCTGGATCCCTCAAAAGCCATTTGCAAATTCATACCAAGATGTGCTAAATGCAAAAACAAAGCCATTCACTCTCTTTTGCCTCTGAAATGAAATTTTAAAGGCAAGAGTTCTTACAATTAAGAAAAAATTCCTACCGCAAAGCTTAATGTTCTTATAAAAATTGTGCATCGATCACATTATTCAATGGAGACCAGTGAACGCTTGAAAAAGGGAGGGGTCAGGATCCCAGAATGACCTTTTCTCCTCTTAAAGTGTGACACTTCCGACACCTAATTCCTACCCTCCCCCATTACTCCCACTGCTTGGGTTTAGATTTGTTTCATTTCTCTTGCCATAACCTCTCAACTTTCTCCATAGAGTTGACATGGTTCATTCAATACTTTCTCTAAGAAACTAGAAAATATCCTAGGTTAGCATGATAAATGCCATTTAACCCAGAACAGGATGCAGACCTCTGGAGAGGAGAATCTGGCCTTCTTGCCTCCCTTCCCCATTCTCAGCAGCCTGAGGCCCAGCGTCCAGTGCGGTCTCCATCCCAGGCCTTGTCCACTTGTTAATGGTGTGCACCAAAGCACGCCGTTCACTCACCTGGTTCTGGAAGCCTGCAGGTCCTGAGCAGGTAACCAGTCTGAGCTACAGAATATCCCTTGACACAGCTGTTCACTGAAGTCGATATAAAATATTTAGATGAAAAAGTACTTCCTGCTCCAGAAGATTCTCTGGATCACTGCACTAAAACACCATTTGCGGCAAAGTCTTGAGTCATGAGGAAACAGGATCCTACAGCAGTGGGTTCTCAAGTAACAGACCCAGTACTCTGGCCCTAAAGTGTCTAAGATCAACACAGGAGCATTCAATTTGGTGAAATTAAATTTAAGATTGGGGAATCCCTGGTGGCTCAGTGGTTTAGCGCTGCCTTCAGCCCAGGGTGTGATCCTGGAGTCCCGGGATCGAGTCCCACGTCCAGCTCCCTGCATGGAGCCTGCTTCTCCCTCTACCTGTGTCTCTGCCTCTCTCTCTCTCTGTGTCTCTCATGAATAAATAAATAAAAAATAAAAAAAATAAGAGTAGCACAACCATTTCTAAATCCCTGACAAGAGCAATGTTCTGTTTTATGACCGAACTGTGAGTATATTCTCAGAAGAGAGATCGTAAACTTGAGGACCTCACTCCTAGCTCTGTGAAAACAGGGACTGGCTGCTTATCCACTCACCAGGGTCACCTAGCCCTCAGAGCAGGGTCTGGTATCTAACAGATGCTCCACTAGCAGTGTGAAAATAAAACAATCACTCTTGGGGCGCCTGGTTCAGACGGTGGAGTGTACAGCTCTTGGTCTCAGGGTTGTGAGTTCGAGCCCCACGGTGTGTATAAAGATGAAATAAAAATTAAAAAATCTTTGTAAAAAATCACTCTTAAAAGACACAACTTTTTCAATTTGCTTTCTCAAACTAAATGTTTCTCCACTGCAGGCATTCTATTCTGCTGTATTTTTTTGCACTTTTTCACCTTAAGCTTCAAATAGATTTTTGTCTAGATGTTCAAATCCCACACACAAGCAAATATAAATACCTGTCACATAATAGAAGCTCAAGAAATGTCTTTTGGTGAATAAAACAACTGAAAATTATTTGAAAATAATTAACCTGAACTTCAAAAGATTATATACATGTCTTATATATTTTATATATATATATATAGCTCTATATTATCTGTACGTAGATACGTGTTATACATACACACAATGAATTTTTATCTTGATTTGTGATCCAATAGTCCCTAGGTCATATTTTTCATTAGAAGCTTATAGCCTCTTCATTATACATATAGTGATATATTTCCTCTCTCTTGGGAAAGAGCTGAAAATAGCTATTAGTGACTTTCAACTATTTTCCCTAGGATGTCACACCAGGATCTGAATGTATGTTTCTGAGACAGAGGCATTTCACTTGCTTGCAACGAAAGGATGGAGAATGCTTGCAAAGTTCTTGCGAGAGGTATTTCATCAAAAATTGTGCTCGCCTGAGACTCAAAGTTGTCGTGAAGATAGAGAACGGCATTGCCAACAAGACTCTCTGGTGAAACTGAACCAGATGACTTCATTGTGAATTGTTTATGCCATCAGAGAAGCTCTAAGAAACAGACCACCTCATTCTTTCGAGTAGACCCCAGGTTTAAGCAAAGTCCCCCAAGCATGGCCCACCAGAGTCAAGGGGCCAGATATGCTCAGGTATTTCCAAAAATGAATGTACCACGCAAGCAGCAAGGGAACATATAAATGTTGTTTCCTATTGCCTAGGCTCTGAGTCCTATGAAATTATGTAATTTCTTCTCTATTGCTTCTTTCTGAAGATCTAAAAAGTCAAGCTTCTGAAGAAGGAAGTCACACAGATACTGGTAAGAAAGTAACACGGAGCATCCCTTTGGGGAAAGTTATCAGACATTCTTCTGTTCGTGTCTGGGCTGGACAGCAGAGAGAAGACAAGACAGGTTCCATCTCTTATTGGGCGATCTTGGGAAAACCTCTCCGGTCCTCGGGCTTGCTCATTTATATACAAGGATATTAAAAATTTAAGATATGGTCCAGCTAAAAACTGCATTCCGTCTTTAAACAGTGAGTTCTGTTCCTGGGCACTATTCTTGGCATTTAGGACAATCAACAAAAAAAGCAGGATAGAAATTCCTGTCCTTGCGGAGTTCACCTCTTCCAATTTTCCACTTATTGTTATAAGCATTTCATGGATGCATACATTGTGCATAACGCCATTCTAGAAGCAATAAAATACAGTCCTGCTCAACTCAGGTTGTTCCTTGGGGCACTCATTTATTTAACATTCAGAGACGTACCTGCAATGGCAGATACCAGGACAAGTGTTTTCAGGATACTAAGATAAATGTGACACAGTCCTTACCCTTAGGGAGCCCATCATTTAGTAGGGGGGCTGCAAGGTGGGAGGGTTAATAGTGAGCATGCAGTGATCCCTATCACAGGGAGACTCAGTGTGGAGAGAATCCTATCAACTGGGAAACTCAGGATGTGAGTTAAGCTAGTTCTTAAAAATGGGTAAGTTTACAGAAGGCTAGGGAATCTAAGAGTAGAGCACAGTCTAAGGAAGAAAGCACATAATTACAGGAAAAGGAAAACACAGAGATGCTTGGAGAAATGGAAAGAAGGTCCATTTGGCTGCAGCAGAGGTCAACAGGATTTCCTAGGACATAGCTGGCTACCACCCACAGACCTGCAAGGCCAGCCTGGGGATGGGCTCTTTATTCTGTAAACTTTGGTGGCTCCCAACAGATTCGAATACAAGAATAACAAGCTCACATTTAAGATGACAAAAACCAGGGTGGACTGGAGGAGGCAGAGACCAGAGGGCAGAGAGTTTTATCTAATTCTAACAACAAAAAGTAGCTCATTAAAATTCGACAATAATGAGTGACCAACTGCTATTTGCCCGGTGGTGAGGAGGACATAAAGACAAGCTTGAGCTTCAACTGTGGGAGTCTGCCAGCCAGGATAAATAACACAGAGATTCAGTACCAACAAAATGGCCAGGCGGTAATGGAGACCCTAAGCCTCACCTTGTGGACTGGAGGAAGACATTTATGAAAAAGAAAAAGAGTATTCTTGAAGGATCCAGAGACCTGAAAATACCATCCAAACTCTAGCCTAACAGATTCTGAAAAGATTTTATTCCATAAAGAGTGTGACTACTCAACAGACACAGGAAAAAATGCTCCACGTCACTCGGGATCAGGGAAATACAACTGAAAACCACAGTGAGATACTACCGCACATCTGTCAGAATGGCTAAAATTAACAAATCAGGAAACAACAATCATTGGCGAGACTGTGGGGAAAGGGGACCCCTCTTACACTGTTGGGGGGAATGCAAGCTGGTGCAGTCTGGAAAATAGTATGGAGGTTCCTCAAAAAGTTAAAAGTTTGACCCAGCAATTGAACTACTAGGTATTTATCCCAGAAGCTAAAACATCGTGATTCAATGGGGCACCTGCATCCCAATGTTCCTACCAGCGGTGTCCACGATAGCCCAACTATGGAAAGAGCTCAGATGTCCACTGACAAATAAATGGATAAAGAAGTTGTGGTGTTTATATATACAATGGAATATCACTCAGCCATCAAAATGAAATCTTACTATTTGCAGCGACGTGCATGACGTGCATGGAACTAGTGGGCATTATGCTCAGTGAAATAAGTCAATCAGAGAAAGACAATTATCATATGATTTTGCTCATATGTGGAATTTTTTTTAAAGATTTTATTTATTCATGAGAGACACAGAGAGAGAGGCAGAGACACAGGCAGAGAGAGAAGTAGGCTCCCTGCGGGGGGAGCCCGATGTGGGACTCGATCCAGGGACTCCGGGATCTCGCCCTGAGCCAAAGGCAGATGCTCAACTGCTAGCCACCCCGGCGTTCCTCATATGTGGAATTTAAGAAACAAAATAGAGGAGCATAGGGGAAGGGAGGGAAAAATAAAATCAGCTGAAATCAGAGGGAGACAAACCATAAGAGACTCTTAACTATAGGAAACAAATTGAGGGTTGCTGGAGGGAAGGTGGGTGGAGGGATAGAGTAACTGGGTGATGGGCATCAGGGAGGGCACGTGATGCAACGAGCGCTGGGTGTTATATAACAACCGATGAATCACTGAACACCTCTGAAACTAGTAATACACTATCTGTTAATTAATTGAATTTCAATAAAATAAAATTAAAGTAAATTAAAAAAAAAAAAAAGAAAAGAGTGTGGCTACTACGTTCTAGGCACTGTTCCAGGCACTGGGCAAATAAATGAGCCCCCACTGGAAAGAGTTTATAAGCTAGGCCGGGAGGCAGACAGTAGACACATAAGCAAGCAAAGATATCACAAATCGAGTAGTGCTGAGTGATGTGAAGAGGAAGGAAGCAGGTACGTGGGTGAGAAGGCCTGGTATATGGGGGGTCAGGGAAAGCCTCTCTGAAGGAGTGATGTGTCATTACCCAAGGGGCAAGCCTACAGGTGCCTGGGACGCAACCCCTTCCCCGCACACGCATCCCTCCAGGTCAAGAGACCAGCGGGGTGAGGGTGTGACTGGCAAGGTGGGGACACAGCCTTGGGAGGTGGGGACACGGCCTTGGGAGGTGGGGACACGGCCTTGGGAGGCAGGAGCCGGACACCCAGCCGCGCAGGGCCTGTATGCCAAAGAGGAAGTCTGGATTTCATTCCGAGAGGGATGCAACCATCGGAAGAACATGGGCAAAGAACTAACAGAGCTTTCTGACTGTTCCGTGGTGTGTTCGTGCTGCCTGCCAACACCTAAAATAAGGCCTGACACATAACAGACATTTAGTCAATATTTGGTGAACGAATGAATGATCATCTGGGCTGCCGCACAAAGAACAGATTGCAGATGGGCACGAATGCGGGAGACTGGTTGGGCATCAGTGCAGAAGCTGAGCCCTCACGGTGGCTGGGACAAGCCTGGTGGCGCTGGCCAGAGCGGGCCGGAAAGGGGACAGCCAGTTGCAGAAAGCTAGCTCAGGGGAGACAGAGAAGTCAGGGGCTCGAAGGCATCCGGCCCGAGCAACGGGAAGGACAGGGGTGTCCCTTGCACAGGGGGGACCTCCGAAGGGGAAGCAGCTCTGAGGATGAAAATTGGGGGTTGTATTTTGCACATATAAATTGCAGGATGCGTAGCATTTGGGGCGATGCTGGTGGTGGCGTCAGGGCATGATCAGGACGGGCCACCGAGATAAACTTGGGGTCGTCGGCCTGAAAGCAGTATTGAGACCAAAGGCAGGCATATAGGGGAGAGCTGTGAAAGCCAAGCCCTAGAGGATCCCAGATTCCATCCTGTGGGGCCGCAAAGTCAGAGGCCACTGAGAGATCCCAGGACACAGCGGGAATCCGGGAGACCCAGGGGTCCTGGAAGTGGGAGGCTCGAGAGAGAAAGTGGGTCCAGTGCACGAGCAGCAACAGATGGAGAGCGGACCCCGCGCTGGATGAGCCGAGGCCACCGGCGAGCAGCACAGGGACAGCGGGAGGGAAGGCCGGGACCGGAGCCTGCGCTGGGTGCTCCGAGAGGTAGGAGGGGACGGGAGGCAAGAGCCCCCAGGGTGCCCCCGATGAACGACAGTATTCTGGTCTCAGACTGTAGGGCCGGCCAGGATTTGCTTTATTTTCTTCATAATTTACAGATCTGTGAAACATCTTGTTAGCCCCAACCAAACATTACACAATAAAATATGTTTCTACGGGGCTTGGGCGGGGGAAGAAAGAAAGCCAGTGTAGACAACTTTGTCCGGGCGTGTTCCATAAGAGGGGACCGAGCACTGACCAACCGTGAGGGGCGTGGAGTCTGGGGAGGGACCTGCAAAGGTCATCTACCACAGCACATTTCTGGGCCAACTGTCTGTTGCCCTCCTGACGCACAGGTCTCAGGCCTCATCAGGGACACTGGTGATGCTCCAAGCTCCTTTTGTCTCAACCTCAAACAGCTCATTTCCGCAACATTGACTTAAGCTCAGAATAGAGGGGAAAAGTTTTGTTGACTTAGGAGTCTTAAGTTTTGATGGTAAAAGGAAGCAACAATAACATTAAGGAAAGAGAAGTCCTCTTAAGGGGAAAAAATCTATGTGGGTCGTGTCCTGTGGTTTTCCAGCTGGTCAGGGTGTTACGGGAAGGATCGTGGTGGGTGGCTGCTGGGCCCCCTCAGCTCCACTACTGACGGCAAGCAAGCAAGGTCCAAGGTGCTCACCCCTAGCCTCCCGTCACCCTGAATCTCTGAATTGCAGGCCTGAGGCTTCTGTGTCTCAAACTGCTGTGACTTAAACCCCGAAAGCAAAAGCAGGGAACGTCTGTGCGAGTTAAATTAGTGTCAATTTAAGGACAAAGCGATTGAATCACAATCGCTGGCCATGGATGTGAATTTTGGTCTTCTTTTTTTTCCCCCTTCCACACACATGATATTTCCCTGACATCTGTTCAATACAAATAGATCTAGAAAGTGTGAAAGGGAAAATCTGCTCCACTAAATATATAAAAGGGACCCCGAGTGAAGTCTCCATGATGGCATTCGTCATTATGGGCACAGATGGTGCCCCTTTCCAGCGCTCCCTCCTCCCTACCCCACCCCCAACGCCAGCTTCAGTTCCATCCACTGAATTCTCCCCAAATTACTGCAGGCCAATATCAGATGCTGGATAACCCCAGAGGAGCCTACCGGTATGCGATATCCTCATTTAGCAATCCTCTGTGTGCATCAAGCTTTGGGCCAATAAATCCAGAAGAGCCTGGGTTCTCAACTAACAATGTGAGCAGCGTGCATCACCTGTTGCTATGGGAATCCAGATGCTTTTCTCTAGTGCCCTGGAAGCTTAGTGGTCTTTGGGATACCCTGCCAATAAGCAGTGACACTAATGGCACCCTGCACGGACTACTTAACATCTTCCCCACCACGCCCACGTCACAGAACATGACAACCACCTCCAGTAAACACCCACACATCCAAACCTTGGTGTGGGATATATAAATCATTTGTATACTGCTTTGTTTCATAAAGTGTTTAAGGAGGCTTTAAGACAAATGCCCAGGGACGCCTGGGTGGCTCAGCGGTTGAGCGTCTGCACTGGGCTCAGGGTGTGACCCTGGGGTCCTGGGATCGAGTCCTGCGTCGGGCTCCCTACAGGGAGCCTGCTTCTCCCTCTGCCTGTGTCTCTGCCTCTCTCTCTCTGTCTCTCATGAATAAATAAAATCTTAAAAAAAAAAAAAAGACAAATGGCCAGTGGTCAGCAAGTCCTCATTCATGTCCAACAAAATCATCAGACAAGCTGGCCTGTCTCTAAACCTCATCGTATCTTAACTTGAGAAACAGCGTTTATGAGGAAAGTAGAAGGGGTTCCAATAGGTAGAAGGTTATGAAGCTCTGACTCCTGCACCTGGCGGGGCAGGGTGAGGGTGGGTGGGTGTGTGTTCCGGCTGTGGCCGGAGGTCAGCTGAGCTCAAGGAGGGGCAGAAACACAAAACAGTAAGTAAATAAGTAAATCAATAAAAGCAAAATGAGGGACCGGAAGGAAATGGGAACATTGTTAGATGAATCCCAGGGAACACTTCTGACCGCCGGAGTTACTCAACTGTGAAACACGCTCCACAGTGAGAATAAAAACATTTTACCATAGGTCCTGGAACTTTGACTATCAAACCCTAAACTTGCAAACATTCTATACAGAAATTGAGGATTATCCACTTTTTCACCACTGCCCTCCTCACTGGGAACAGAAATGCCACAAATCTTTTCTTTTAATATAGCAAATCTAATTTTACAAATAAAAAAGAATTGTTAGAGCTATTGTTAACAGAGGGCCCCAAATGATTATTAGGTAGCCCAGAGGCTAACACGCATAGCCTTAAGTATTTCTAGTATAGTCATTGCAAAGTGAAATTTAGAAATAAATGTAAATATTAATGCAATTATAATTAATACTGATATTTTTCTCCCTCTAACTCCCTCAATTGAATAAACCAACAAAAACAATCCCAGAATCATGGCGCTAGACATGACCTTTGGGATGACCTGGTTCAACTCACTACTTTCAAAGAAGAGGAAACTAACCCTCAGAGAGGAAAAGTGACTTGAAAAAAAAGCCACGTGGAACCTTCCACACTGTTTTCTCTGTAAGTCCATCAATGTCAAACATGCCCAGGGCTGCATTACAGTGGGACGGGGGGGTTTGAACTTCCTGGTTTCCTAATGGTAACCCAGTCTGTTCCTTCAGGGGGGGGAAATTACGGAGGTGATGGGATGGATGCAAAGGGTCCATCTGGAAGTCATACCTGTTAGCATAGACATCTGCCTCCGAGGATGCTCAGTCAGAGCGGGCTGGCCCAGCAAGGACGGTTGTCCCTGGGCCAGCTGCTGGCTGGTTTCAGAGGCGCAGCGCACAGTGGTTACATGTCATTCGAACAAACAGTGGTCAGTTAGGTGATTCCCAAAACGAGCCCATTATCTGAGGAAGCTTTCGGCGGTGGAACAAGCTTTAGAGAGGAGGTGGCAAAGGGGGCTCACCCTCACCGTGGCTTATATTAAATGACACACTCTAAATAACTAATCAGCAAATAAGGAGAAAGCCCGTTACCCAATATTCTTCTTGGTACCCCAGGCCCCACCAAATCTTTCGCCCTAGTGAACAACGACAATAGCAACAACAAAAAGAAGACCTGTTTG
The DNA here is from genome assembly GCF_003254725.2 of Canis lupus dingo. Classification (NCBI taxonomy): domain Eukaryota; kingdom Metazoa; phylum Chordata; class Mammalia; order Carnivora; family Canidae; genus Canis; species Canis lupus. Next base: position 7,069,089 of record NC_064260.1, read on the forward strand.
AGTCATTGGCTAATTTCATTTAGAGGAAAATCCAGATACCAGGGTTAAAACACATTGCAACTAGGTTGGAGGCCGGAGTGCTGGGACGGGATAGGTTGCCCTCTCAGGCCACAGCAAGACAGAACCAAGCAGCTATCAGATCAATTTTACCAAAGGATAATTCTGGTTTTTCAAATAAGAGAGCACCCAAGCGTGCAGCATCTGGACTTGCAGTCCACCTGATTTCTCACTGAGTGTGTGTGTGGGGGGGGGGGGGGGAGACACTCTCTCTGGGGCAGCATGGGGGAAGGCCTGCATTTGAGTCCTGGCTCACCTGTTCCCTCAGAGGCTTACATAACCCCATCTGACTCCCGGAGGGATGAATGCCCCCCTGTCTCCTGCCTAAAGGAGCAGAGGGCATTTTTTATGGCCTGGAATGCACCCCACCCACATTCCTGAGAACATACCCCTGTCCCAAGCAAAGTGCAATGTGCTGGAGAGATGAGAGGTGAATTGAACAATGTGCTTGTCCTCGAGATGCTCGGAGCATGTTCCAGACAAGGGGGCTGTGGCCCTTCCACACCTCACGTAGCTGCAATATGATAAGAGCTGCCTTAGCGGTATGAACCAGAAGGCTACGGAAACAAGAGAGGGAGTGATTCACTGCGCCTGGCAGGTATCCTTATCCCAGGATATTATTTTAATTGTAACTTTAAAACAAATGAGTGCACTACGGTGGAAAATTGAGTAGATGAGCATAAATCAATGACCAAGTATCTCAACCATCCCTAAACGGTAAAAATTACTACAAGCACATTAAAAATGCTCTGCTTGCCCGTTTAGAGTCATTGTCGCCTCATTTCTCTAACGAACATCAGTGCTAGCAAGTTTTGCAAACAATATCAAATTCTATGAAGGAAAGTAAGTCAGATGGTATTGCCAATTGCCGCGTAGGATGAAACAGCTACTTAGAGTCTTTCATTAAAAACTGAAAAAAAAATCAGTCATGGGAAATAAGCTACATTGTCCATTATCTACAAAAGATGGGGCTGTCATAAATAACTCATCAACAAATAAGGAGAAAGCCCGTTACCCAATATTCTTCTTGGTACCCCAGGCCCCACCAAATCTTTCGCCCTAGTGAACAACAACAATGACAACAACAAAAAGAAGACCTGTTTGAGTCATTGGCTAATTTCATTTAGAGGAAAATACAGATACCGGGGTCAAAACAAATCGCAAGGTGTAAAAATAAACCATAAATTCCATAGTCTGTCCCTGGTCTGTTTGCATGATTTGGGCTGTCATCACCGGCCTGGCCAAACCGGGTAAGTCGTCTGATTCCTCTACCGTTACCACCCAGTGCTGGAACTGGAAGGAACCACACACATCAGCTAGCCCAACTTCCTCACTTTGCTGGTAGGGAGGATGGCAGAGGCTGGACCGCATCCTCCCAGGATCACATCTGTCCTTTCAGCATCCCCCATAGTGATACTCATACCTGATGCAAGCATCCCAGAAAGTAAAGCTTACACGATCTTTTAAAACATCCGTCTTCAGAAGCCAGAAGCGCGAAGGGAGAGCAAAATGACGCTACGTACACGAGTCACAGGAGCTGCAGTCCCTGTACTGATGCATTCGTGGGCTGCTCCGGCTCGCAAGGTGGTCTCCCTACCGAGTCGGTCAGGTCAGGATCTAAACAAACTTAGGCGATTTGCCTTCGTGAAATAACTACCTGAGACAACAAGAACTGTCACTCCCCAAAGCTGCTGAACTGCCCTAGACTGGGATTCCAGAATGAGTCAGAACATGGCTTGTATTAAACCACACACTCCAAAGTTCAATTTGCCTGGAGGTCTAGGCACTAACACACCGGCTCCGTTCTCCGTTTTTCCAAAGCCACGTCCCAGAGGAGGCTGCAAACAGAGGGAGGGAATGGGCACCGGGGAACCCTGCACGCTCTTCCGCTCCGCCAAGCAGGCACACGCATTCATACCAGGGCGGGCATGTGGACCCTAATCCCTTCTTAGTGGAAAACACACATTTTCAAAATGAATCCCCGATCTAGAACGAATTACCGTAATAGCCACAGCCGGAGCGAGTCCGCTGATGAGAAACGCAGATCTGGCCACCTGCTTTGAGACGCCTTGGACCACCACGCCGCCTGGGTCTTTAAAGTCGGGCCTTTTCAGGTAGGGCATCTGCCCTCCTAAATCGCGTTTATATCCCAGGACAAGAGAGACGATGCCTCCCTTAGTCTTTGAACTAGGCTGCTCCTCCCGTATCCATTTCTGCTGAACACAGCCTTGTTATCTTTGCAGAGAGAGAGAGAGAGAGGGAGAGAGAGGAGGGAGAGAGAGAGAAAATAAATAAATAAAATAAAATAAAGATAAAAACCAAGGGGACAATTGCACCACTGCAGATCCCAAGAGAAGTAAGCGCAAAACTACAGCAACGTCAAATGAAATCCTCAGCAACTAGGAAAACCCCCACATGCGATGGGCTGTCAGCTCGGTGCAGCCGGGGCGCGCTGTGCCCGGAACCACGGGAGGCCGGCGTCTCCGCAGCCTGTGTCCCTGCCAGCTCCCCCACGCTCACCCTGGCCAGGCAAGTTGTGGTCCCTGCGTGCAGGACAGACAGACGGAGCACGCGCCACAGCCCGCAGGCCCGCCGGGCGCACCCGCGAGGCGCTGGGGGCGCGGGGGGCGGAGGGGCCACATTGTCTGCGTCCCGGCTTTGGCTGCGTGGTGGCGGCCGCGGGGACGCAAGGGCAGAAGGAAGCGCACCTCCAGCCGGGGCTGCCGGCCGTGCGGGTCGCGGTGCGGTCGCGGGGAGCCCCGGCTGCTCCCGCGGCAACTCCGGCGGCAGGCCCGGGGCGCGGAGGGCCGGGGGGAGGCGCTGGACAAGCGCCCCAGCGCGCATCCTCCAGCCTGCCCCCCCGGAGCCCCCGGAGCCCCCGGACCCCCGGACCCCCGGACCCCCGCGCTGCGCGGGACACGATTGTCTACCCCCCCCCCCCCAGCTCCGGTTCACAAGGGGTGGGTGTGGGCTGGGAAGGGGGATTACGTAGGTCTCTCCGCCCCCTCCCCTGACACCTCCTCGCCGCCGGGGGGGGGGGGGGCGGGGGGAGGCGCCGCGATCCCGCTCGGGGGCTCCTTTGTTTCTCTCCGGTGCGCCCGGCGGACCCGACCCGGGGTCCCCCCCCCCGCCCCGGGATGCCCGCGCGGCCCCGGGCTGACAATTGAACCTCGCGGGAGAAGCGGGAGGGTGGGGAGGAGGGTGGATCCCGGGCCCCGGGAGGGAGGGAGGGCGCTGCCGGGGCCTCGGGAGCCGCGGGGAAGCCGCCCAGGGAAGGGCGGGGGCGGCGGGCTGGGTCCCCGCCCGGCGCCCGCTTACCTTGGCCGCCGTGGCCTGGGCGCAGGTCGAGCTGCAGCCGGCGCGCAGGTTAGAGGCGGGGCGGGGGCGGGGGCGGGGGGCACTGCCGCGGGGCTCGGGCGGCCGGGGGCACGGGGAGCGCAGCCGCGGGCCGGCGGGCGCGGCTGGAGACGCGGTGAGAGACGCGGTTAGAGACGCGGCTAGAGACGCGCGGCGCTGCGGAGGCCCCCTCGGCGCCCGATGCGCGGTAGCGCAGCGCACTTCATCGCCTTCTCCTCCCGCCGCACCCCTCCCTCCCCGCCGGCTCCGCGGGGGGCACCCCGCTCCCCGAGCCAACCACGAGCCCGGCTCGCGCTCCTTAGCGCTGCCCCGCCCTGCAGCCTCCGCGCACCCCGCCCCGGCCCGCCCCCCCCGCGCAGACAGCGATCCCGCGCCCCGCCGGCCCCTGCTTCCCACGCCCGCGGGCGTCCCGGCTCGGCAGCACCAGCCCGGCCCGCTGGGCCCCTTTGTGTCGGTGCAGGCGGCGTGTTCAGGAAGGATCTGGCGTAGCCGCCCCAGGACGGACAGGTGCCCTGGGGCTCTGGCCTTACACACTTCCCCCACCTGCCCTCGACGCGGGCACCGCCGTCCGCACCCGCCTGGGCACCGACCCGTGTGCCTGCACCACAGACGCACGACGCGTTTGCGATCACGAACGCAAATGGTGCAAATGACTCTCCAGAAAATCTGTTGTTGGGCAAGACTAGCTTCCCACCCGGGTTTTATAGGACACCGCTCGCTGTGGCAGGATGCTAGAACGCAAAGGAAGCAACGAATAAACCCCCTCCTTGCACAGCCAACCAGGACGCATGGAGAACTGAAATGTTAGTCGCTGTTGGCTGCTGGCGGCTCCGGGGGGGGGGGGGGGGGTGAACCTACATGCACTTGGTCGGTATTTGGCCGGATGTGTTCACGTAGGATGCAGTGGTTTTGAGCACATAATCTCCAGAGTCTGTGATTCCTCGAACTAACTGCATTCTTCCGAGTGCTTGTTTATTTATGCCCATTCTCCCGCCCGGCATCCCCTACACGAGACAGTTTACGCCCTGGGGAAATCTTTCCCCCACCCCAAACTCCAGCTCCTCATTGACGTCAATGAACAGACTTCTCTAAACCAAGTCTTCTACCCCAAGCGCTGTAGGATGGGATGCTTCTCAACGGCTCTCCTTTCACTGACTCAACTCTTGATTTCTCTTTCACAACCAGTTCTCAAAAGCAAAAGACTTGGAAGATGTGAAGGCACCTTCTCCAGCTGGACTCCTCTGTCCAAGGAGGCACACGTCGTCAGGCCTTCCCTATCCCCGTTCCACCAGGGCTGGGGGTGGAACTCCTCCTTTCCTGACAGACACTGTCTTGCCTGACACCCTTAGGTGTCCTGATCAGATGAGCTCAAAGCTAGCGCTTTGCAAACCTCAACTGAGGCTCCACGCAGAGCATTGGCCACACGTTTCTCCAGATTTTGCACCCTATGTGAAGAAGACCCTCCAAGAATAGACTAAAGCCGGCTGCAGCAGTAAATAGCAGCATCAACCAACTGTGTGAAGTTTGCAACCAGAGACTTGAACAGAAACAAAAACTCCGCCATAAACCAGCACCCATGGTTTCTAAATTAGCACAGTTGATCACCAAACCAAAGAAAGTTCTTTACTTCAGTGAATTGTCAAGATGTTCAGCTCTTTATTTTCAGTGATGCACCATCAACCAGGCTCGGAGGCACTTCTCCCTGTTCCCTGTGTCATGGAGATAATTGGACAAGTCAACATCTTTCATAAGGTTACTGAAGCAGCAATCCTGAAGTGTGCTTGATTTTCCTCGGGAGAATTTCCTTTTCTTAAACTGAAGGCAAAAGATAAGAAAGCAGAAGTACACAAACTCTCGCATTCTAACGTGCTGAGTAGATAAAGAAACTCTTTATAAAGTGGCATCTCCATTTTGGGGACAATGGCAGCACACATGCTCGCCCACACTTACTGTCCTCTGTATTGTCCACACTCACACTGTCGGGTTTACTCCCCACGGTCCCCACTGCAGCCTGGGAGCATCACCCTGTTTTACAGAGAAGAAAACCAAGCCTACATGGGTTCTATACTTGCTTTAAGGTCTCCTAGCCAGCAGAAGACCTCAAATCCAGAATTAACTGGCTTTGGCTTCTTGAACCCAAAATGAGGCATATTTGGTGGAGAAGTAAAAAGAGTTGTCATAAATTTTAAAACCATCCATTTGTGAATCATATTTATGAAGCTTCTAAGAGACTCCCAACAGTGTTATAGAGAGCGTAAAATCAGGTCACGGTCCCAGGGCCCCCGACAATACTAATCTCGCATAAGGTCATAAGATGATGAAGGCGTTTTGAGAAGCATATTCAAAAGCTGGGTGTTATCATGAGAGTGATGTAACCTTGTGTGTGCAACTTTCGTCACTCAGGGAGGGACAGGCACGTATCTCAGGATATGCAGATAAAGACGAGCAAACAGCATTCTGTGTAAGTGGCACCTACAATGCTGAGAAAGCTAGTGACTTGAGCTAACCAAGGGATCCCCTTTAGGAATAGAGCTTCATCATAATGTCAGATGTGAATGGCTTATAGCAAAGTACCAAGCAGCTGAGACTGTGTTCATGGCGTCATGTCTGACACTGTCTCCATAAGACCAGTCGTATCCATGATACAAAATTATCATGGGCGTCCAACTTTGGTGAGCTGAACAAGTTACCTAGAGAAACCAGGCCTTCCTCTTATGGAGGCAAGAGGATTTTAATTAGCGAATGACTAGGGAATGGCAGTGACTATCTTGGCAGCGATGAAAACCTTAGGAGGTTTTGGGATCAAGGGTGGGTCTCTCAAACAGAGACCGAGATTACATGAAGCAGTATAAGACTTTTCTTATATGAATTTACTCACTCTTACAACAATATTTTTAATGTGCTAATTTGTAGGACTATAACCTTGAAGAAGATAGAGTCTGACTTCATGGAGATCCAAGTTAAGAGTCCTAAAACCTCTAATTAAACAAGCGAGCATTCTGTATTTGGTAGATGAAGTGATAGGTGAAATGGGGGGCCCATCGTCACCTATTACATAGGGCCATAGATTCAGACCCAGGGGTGGGGAGTGAGGTTGGGAGTCAAAGGACAGACTTCTTAGAATTAATGATGCCTAAGCTGATTGAGGCTTAAAGAATCAGTAGGAGTTGGCAGGTGAAGGGAGTGAAGGAAGAGGACCCTAGATCAATCTGTCAAGGTCAGAAGATAGGCAGAGAGGTGTGTAGCATATTCAAGAAAACTTCTTGAATTTTCTGATTCTGATTGAAATGCAGAGCAATGCAGAGGTGTAGCAGTGTCTTATTATGGTTTTAGTTTGCATTTTCCTATGAATTAATGAGGGTGAACCTCTTCTCATGTTCTTATTTTCCATTTTTAGTGAAGAGTCTGTTCAAAACTTTTGCCCAGTTTTAAATGGGCTGTTTCTTTCCTGTTGAGTTTTAGAGTTCTATATGTGTTCTAGATACAAGTTCTTTGTCAGAAATATGATTTCTAAATATTTCCTCCAACTCTGTGGCTTGTCTTTGTCTGTTTCTTTCACAGAACAGTTTCTAAGATTGAAGGAGTTCAACTTACTAACTTTCTTTTATGAATCATTCGATTAACCCAAGGTTACAAGGAGTTTGGCTGGGTTTTGTTTTTGTTTTTTGTTTGCTTGTTTGGTTGGTTTTTACAACTTTTACACTTAGGTCTTTGATTCACTCAGAATTATTATTATTTTTCTAGATGTGAGGTATAAGTCACGGAATCTGTTTCTTTGTCTGTTTTTTGCATATGGATGTTAAATCATTCCAGTACTATATGTTGGAAAGACTATCTTTTCTTAATTGAATTGCCTTTGTAAACTTTCAGAAATAAACATTGGTAAGGGTGTCTTTCTGGATTCCCTGTTCTGTACCGATGAGCTGCTTGGCAATCCTTTTGCCAATATTACACTATCTTAATTACATAGATTAACCTTAAGTCTTGAAATCATGTCGAGTCCTCCAAACTTATCCTTTTTTTCCCCCAAATCATTTTGTCTATTCTCACACATTTGCTTTTACATATAAATTTTAGAATCGATTTATCAATATCTACAAGAAATTCCTGCTAAGGTTTTGATTTTAAATCTGTTAAATTCATCTATCAATTTCAGAAGAACTGACATTTTAACAATCTTCCAATTTCTTTCAGTATTCCAATCCATAAACTTAGTGTACCTTTGCATTTACTTAGGTTTTCTTTAATTTATTTCATATACATGTGTTCTTAGGTATATACCTAAGAATTACATTTTTGGTCCTACTATGAAAGATATTAATTTTAATTTTAAATTTCACTTTGTATTAAAATGTACCTGGCATTCAGGTTTTTTTCCTGGCATTCAGTTTTATTTTTTATTTTATTTTTATTTATTTTTATTTATTTTTTGGCATTCAGTTTTAATCAATTATGGACATGCAGTCATGCAGCCACAGAAATTATTGCCAAGAAGAAGTAAGTTTACAGATTCCTAGATGCAGGACATGCCATGCAGGGCCATATGGCAAAGTACCTGGATCAGTCAGGAGACAGAAAAGGCAAAAGGAGACAATGGCCCAGAGCCGTTATTTTCTTCTGCAGGAAGAAATCAGGGGAGCAGGACAGGGAAGTTTGAACAAACTTCGAATTGGATAGTTTGAATAATTTTAGTGGGCTCCAAGCTAGAGAGGTGGTCTCAAGTTGTTCTGTACTTAGCCCTGGGGAAAAATTGTCTTGGTATGTGAAAGTTAGATAAAGTAAATGGTTGGGAGTATGCCCTCAGAATTAGTTGGCTTGTATGTGAAAGGTGTATCCATAGGAAGGTGGGTCATTCCCCAGGCAGCAAGGCCCCTAAAATGTTAAAATGTTGTAAAATACAGAAAATTTAAAAACATGATTAATATAGACTTGGTCATTACTAGAACAGAAGAAAAAAAGGAAGAATTTTTTTGTATATTTATATTTTATCGTGTGATCTTGCTAAACTCATTTATTAATTCTAGGAGCTTTTGTGAAACTACTTGGAATTTTCAGTGTAGACAATTATGTTGTCTGTGAACAGAGAGAATTTTATTTCTTCTTTTTCAATCTGCATTCTTCTGTGGTGTTATCTCAGGCTATCTTTTTATTTCTTGCATGTATTTTAATATTATTAAGTCAGTAATTTATTATTTTTTGAGCTTCGGGGTAAGGATGAGTAACACTTAAAGAGCATACACACTTGTGGTCAAGTTAAATACATAAATACAGTATGATGTAAGTGCTAGAACAGAGATGCTCTGTCAGGATGATTGGACTGAGCATGCTAATTGTGGCTGGGAAGCTAGAGAAACCTCCACTAACAGGGCTTTCAAGGAAGAAAAGGACTTTGTTGAATGGCTAAACATCCCAAGAAAAAATAACAGTGCACATGAAAGTGCAGAAATACTAAAAGAATAGAATGTACCTGGTGAAGAGTTCAATTTAAGTAGAACAAAAAGAGAGATGATCAAGGATAACTGGATAGAAAGGTTGGGGATAGATTGTGGTGAGCTGAATATGCCCTGCTCTAGATTTTAGACTTAATTCTGTAAGTAATGGAGAACCATGATGCTTTTTAAAGCCAGCAAGTAAAACAACAAGATTTGTCATTTAAAGGTATAATAAAAAGAAATAAAGGTATAATAAAGTGTCCAGTGTGCTTTTAAGATTGTAATAACTTTAGATTATTAAGATGTGTTGATAACAGAATTGTCAGGACAGGATGGCAGCTGGCTAATATGCCTTCACCCACCTTTCCATCATAGTATTTATTAAGGAGCACAAGACAAAGAACAGGGGCAGACGATGAAGAACTCTGAATGTTTATCAACAAAACTGATAAACAGTTTTGAACAAACTAATCAACAGGATTTTTCACTAATCAAAGTACAGCATAGGCATTGAAACACAGCCAGACAGAAAAACAAAAATATAGGAATAAATATTACTGTATTTCCCTTTCTTGGAAATGCAAAGCCTTCATTTACAAAAAGAAGTAGAGGATAGTGATAAAGAATATGGACTCAAATCAATGACTGGGTTTGAAAACATGGTTCTACCATTGCTTTATGTTCTTAAAAAATTTACTTAAATTCGATTTTCTTATATATGAAGTCCACTTACTAAGATTATTTACCTTAAAAATTGTTAAGGTTGAAGTGGAATAACAAATGTGAAGCTCATAGCATTGAGTGTGGTGGCATTCAATACCCCTTAGCTTGTTCCATCAGTTGTATTTTTTATATAAATCCATTTGGGGATTTAAACACGCTGCAGTGTATGTACTGTTTGAAAGCATCTGGACAAAAGTTAGGTATTTAAAATATTGAGGGACGCCTAGGTGGCTCAGTGGTTAAGCATCTGCCTTGGGCCCAGGGCATGATCCTGGAGTCCGGGGATCGAGTCCTGTGTGGGGCTACCTGCATGGAGCCTGCTTCCCCCTTGCCTATGTCTCTGCCCCTCTCTTTCTGTGTCTCTCATGAATAAATAAATAAAATCTTTAAAAAAAATAAAATATGGAAAATGTTTTTCAAAGAGATTTTTAAAAACTAATTCATACAAAAGTGGGACAAAGTACTCTCAAAAAAATTAATGGATGATTTAAAATTAGCGATGAAAGCATTAAAAACTTTTACATAGCCTTGTGAATGAAATAAGTGCAAATTAAATTGAGAGACGATTTGCACTAATTAAGTTGCCCCTCCCCCACCAAAATACACATTAAAAAAATTACTAGTCAGGATGCAATGCACTTCTGCTAGTGAGGAAAGTACTCTATTCCAACATATCTGAAGGGTAATTTGTCACTTGTTTATGAATCTTCATGTGTTTAAATGTAGCTGCATCAGTTAGTTTTGGTGCATAACAAACCATCCCAAAATTTAGTTGATTAGAACAAACATGTATTATTTCTCATCAGTCTGTAGGTTGGCTATAAATTGCTGATCTGTGCCAGACTAAGCTGATCTCAGCTGGGCTCATCCATGTGGGCAGTTGGCAGGTTTCCTGGGAGCTGCTGATCTAGGACAATCTCATCCAGGACAGCTTGGATCTCTTCCATATGATCACTCATCCTTCAGCAAACAGTCCAGGCTTGTTCTCATGGCAGCAGCTAGGGTGAGAGAGAGAGAGACAGAGAGAGAGAGAGACAGAGAGAGAGAGAGCAAGTATGCAAGGCCTCCAAGGTCTAGGCTCAGAACTGGCACACTGTCATTACTACCACACTCCATTGGCCGGAGCCTGTCATGAGACCAGCCCAGATTCAAGAAATGGGAAAATAGACTCCACCTCTTGATGGGAGGAACTGTGTGTTCACAATATTAAAGGGTATGAATACAGAGAAAGACAGAGGATTGGCGGAGAAGGACAAACATTATATGGTCTCCTTCATTTAGGGAATATAAAAAACAGTGAAAGGGAATAAAGGGGAAAGGAGAGAAAATGAGTGGGAAATATAAATGAGGGTGACAGCACCTGAGAGACTCCTAACTCTGGGAAATGAACAAGGGGTGGTGGAAAGGGAGGTGAGCGGAGGGATGGGGTGACTGGGTGACGGGCACTGAGGGGGGCACTTGACATGATGAGTACTGGGTGTTATTCTGTATGTTGGCAAATCAAACTCCAATAAAAATACATACAAAAAAAAAAAAAAAAAAAAGAAGATTGGGCCCCAAAGTGGCGGTGTATGAGAAACAAAAGAGACAAGATCACATTGGCCAAAACCTGAGCAGGTGAGCAGGATTCTCACAATTGCATCCTTGGTATGAAGGACTGAGAAGCACATTCCTGAACTATGTATCACATGCTCTGTCCCGTGGGCTCTAGATGATTGACACCATATGACACCACACAAGGTAGGATACATGCAGAGAAATTAAAGTACATATGGTTAGAATAATGATTAAGTAATGATGAAAAGTTCAATTAGTTGACATATTATCAAAAGTTCTAATAATCAGATGTTTTTTATTTGATCAGCCATGAAACATTTATAAAAATGGACTATAAACAAGGCTACAAAATAAACCTCCAGAACATCTAGACTGATGTCTAGACTGATATATGCCTCATATATATATATTTTTTTTATTTTATTTATGATAGTCATACAGAGAGAGAGAGAGAGAGAGAGAGAGGCAGAGACATAGGCAGAGGGAGAAGCAGGCTCCATGCACCGGGAGCCTGACGCGGGATTCGATCCCGGGTCTCCAGGATCGCGCCCTGGGCCAAAGGCAGGCGCCAAACCGCAGCGCCACCCAGGGATCCCTATGCCTCATATATTATATTAGATTAACAGATTAAAATATCTTTGTATTCCTTCACATTTTCCTCTATAGGATAAATATTCCCTGTTTTTTCTTCCTAGGTTTTAACTTCAAAATCTCAGATCTTGCTGGTATACCTTAGACAGGTCCTGCAATTCTTTCGATGTAAAACCTATTTCCTCCTGGAAAACAGAAGGTAATCAGCAGTACCCAATCCTAATATATCAGGATGGAAATGATGACAGGAGATGAAGGAACAGCATCATCATGTAAGGTTTCTGCCTCAAGTGAACATCTGTGAGGGCCTGGGTGGCTCAGTTGGTAAAGTGTTTGCCTTCAGCTCAGGTCATGATCCCAGGGTCCTGGAATCAAGTCCCCATTGGGCTCCCTGCCTCATGGGGAGCTTGCTTCTCCCTTTCTCAATTCCCCCTGCTGGTGCAGGCTCTCTCTCTGTTGAATAAATAAATAAAACCTTAAAAAAAAAAAAAAAAAGGTGAATATCTGTGAGAACTAGAGCAAGGGAAGCTTTCTCTCCTTTATCAAGGGAGAGAGAGCTGCAGGCCCAAGATGTTCCAGGAAGTCAACTAAATGTTCCATTCCCGTGTCTCAGGGTCCCAGTCTTATCAGAGACCCCACAATGATATAGATGACCTATTAAGGATGTTGTTCAGTTTCCTTTGCAGCACTCTCTTCCAATAGGATTCTTGGCCTGATTTTCAGCAGTGTCTAACCTGAGGCTGAAGGACCTCAGGGTTTCCCAAAACCCTGTCATGGAGACCTCTGGCTTTCATGGTATGCTGCAGGTGGATAGTTTGTTAAAGGATCCAGAGCAATCAAGGAAACCCAGCCAGGATGTCATCCTTACCACCTACAAAAATAGTTAAATTTTTTTTCTTTATTTCAAATAGTGTGCACCCAAAAAAGGCAACTTTTTTCACTGAGCAGATCTGTACCCAAATGTCCAATGTTTTTGTGCCCTAGACATCAGCTGGGACCTCCATACAGTGTTGGTTTTTGTTTGTTTGTTTGTTTGTTTTGTTTTGTTTTTTTGTTTTTTTTACACTGGGGTTCTTGATGTCTTCACGATTGGCTCAAACTTCAGTTCCACACTCTGAGGCAGTTTGAAGCCTACTAACATCTTCACATTTCCAGTGTGCTCATAGTCTCACAGCCACCTCTGCCCATGGACAACTTCCTCAGTGTTTTTTTGTTTTTTTTTTTTTGTAATGCACTGTATTGACACAGTCGCGATACCCACCTCAAAAAGGGGAGAAAATAAAAGGGGAAAAAACCTACTTATGAAAGTATTTCTGGATGTTTGGAGGTAGGTTGTGGGGAAGAGAGGTGGTGTTGCAAACATTTCCTGACTCGGTATTTAACCATCTTGTTAAAATTCTTTTGGGTCACCTTGCCACCCCATTTCACTGACTCCTCTCTTCCCAGGGTTGCTCATTTCCTGCCATCCAAATTCCCTTGGAATCCAAAAAGGGTTTTGTCCTCACTGTTATAGAGAGCTGGCGTTCAGCTTTCCCTTAATTCCTACTACCGAACTTTCCCACACAAACCCCCAGCCCAGCAGGAAAGGTCTGCTATTCCACGGAAGCCACCTTTGTTATTAGCTATACGAATTATAAATAATAAAATTTAAATAGTAAAATTTGCTTTTCTCTAACACTGTCCTGGTCTTGTGAGTTATCGTTATCCTCCAGGAGTCCCAGAGATATGTAGTCCCTAAGCAAATACTGACAACCCTTTCACAAAGAAGAAAGAATACTCTTCTAAAGTCAAGATTTCTTTATCCCAGGACAAAGACACTTGTCCTGTCTCATTCCCTCATGGAGCTCAGAAGCTCAGTTCTCTCTTTTCCTGATTGTTCCCAGCAAGAGGGACTCATGTGTCATTAGGTCCATTTTTCAGCCTCTTTGTCTCAGTTTCTCTCATTTGAAAATGCAAATAATAATAATAATTAATAATGTCTTTTTTATAAGTTTATTATGAAGACTGAATGAATAAATAATTACAATTGCAACAGTGTCTACCTAGCACAAAAGGGGTTCAATGTCAGTTATTCATTTTCATTTTCATTATGATTATCATTATCTGGACCCAAGAGTCTCCTTACTGTCAGAAAGGAGAAAGTAAAACAGCATAATGTCTCTCAATGCCAACTAGGTGTTGGATAGGGGTTATTTTGAAAATGCCACCATAGAATTAAAATAATATTCCCTAAAAATTACCCTTTTCAGTCCCCCCCCTTTTTTTTTCTTGTATCAGACTGTATCTCATACTTAATTTAATACCTCTCCAGCTAGAGACTACAAAATAGAGCGAATGCATGTTCTCTACACATATATACACACACATACATACATGATATAGGAAAAGAGAGAGATTTGGGAGAATGTGCATATGACATTTTTTCTGGCCATGCCTCAACACCAGCGGGATTTCAGAGCTTCCTCTTGGATAAAGCCCATCTGACACAATCTTGTTTCTAGGCGTGCTGATGAACACTTTCTCTCTTAAGGAATATTGGGAGAATGTACTGCCAAAGTCCTGGCAGAGCCTTATTGAGGGACCGTGCTCCTCTTTTTCTTTGGTCCCCGGATGTGACTTATATTCAACATTTGCCTTAGTCAGATGGGTAAGACAAGCAATGTGCCTTAAATAGCATTCTTATAATTAGAAATATGAATGCAAAGATTAATTTTGGAATTTATGCCTTTTTTTTCCCTGAAAAGCATAATTTTCTAAAATCTGGGAAAAAATAGTTTATGTTCTTGGCACCTTTTTGAAAAAAGTCTCAGAGAGCCTTCTTGTTCCCTCCAACTTCATCTTGCAACCTGAATTTTATAAGTTGAGAACAAATGTAAAATACAAATGGCAAGAAAAACCTGGCAATTTTTTGTCACCCATATGATGGAGAAATTCATAATATTTGATGAAAAATTACAAATTAATGAGAAAAAGGAACAATCCCTTAAGGAAAAATAAATCTAGTTAAGAAAGAACGGCAAGTCACCAAGGAACATGAAGTAATGTTCCACTTTACCAGTAATCTAAGGTCAATGAATTTAAGAACAATAATGATGGGTCATTTTTACCTAAGAAAAATGCCAATACTAATAATAAAATAAAAAGAAAAATACCTGATTTGGGTGATGGTGACAATGATGATAAACTGGCACTCTCTTATTGTATAGGATACGAGGATAAGTCGGTTCAAACTCTGTAGAAAGTAAATTGGCAATGCTTTCAAAACCTTATTCTTTGACTCTAAAATTTCCATTACAGGAATTTATCCTAGCAATATCTAAGATATATTTAAATATGTATTTCTCGAGAAGCTTAATGGAGTATGTTTTGTTATTAAAATAATTATAAACAACTTAAACATCCAAAATAATATATTTGTTAAATATAATATGATATAGTCTTTTAAAAATTAATTTATTTTTGAGAGAAAGAAAGAGAGAGTGGGGGGACGAGGATGAGGGAGAGAGACAATCTTCACGCGGACTTTCTGCTGAGTGTGCAGGACCCTGAGATCATGACCTGAGCTGAAACCAAGAGTTGGATGCTCAACTGACTGAGCCACTCAGGCGCCCGTATAATATGATTTATTCTTAAAATGGACAACTATGCAGAAGTCTGAAAATGCTAATGTATGAAAATTAGGTATGATATGGAAA